>NC_053192.1:14892989-15198800 GCF_905163445.1 Pararge aegeria
CGCTAGGCAAATGGGTCCGATATCGTAGTAGATTGTAGTAGTAGCACAAGGGACGCTGCTGCCCGTTCTCTTTTATATAGGTACATTCATTATTTTTGAAATACCTAAAAGTATTACTTTGATTGCTGCATTTGAAACCCTACCTGGCGTAGTAGTGTGATACTTGGTCTTAACAGTGGGAGGTCCCGGGTTTTTTTCACGGCAGGACCGATTCTCGAATTTATATTCTCGGGATTTAACTTCCCGGTACGATGTTGGATGAAACCGAATAGAGAGTTGTGCTCAAAATAACTTATATAAAACAGTTAAACATTGCCGTCCATTTTGTACTGGAATATAAAGTAAGTTACGAGGGTTGTTTACCGAATCCTGTAATATTTAGGATTTTTATAGAAAAATAAAACAACAATAAAATAATTTCATGATAGATAATTACTTATGTTCATCAATTTTGGTGAATATTGCTGAAATAATAAGAAAATCTAGGTAATACTAGAAATAGAAATTTTGAAAATAAATATATTTAAAAAATGTGTGAGCCGCCACGGGACGCCGCCTGGCAGATGTGAAAACATCGAATTGGTTTTCTATAAGTTATATGAACAGATTTCGACAGCACTCAGATATTGCGTAATGAAAAGATAAGCATTACAAAGTTGTCCCACAAATAAAAAAAAAATACAACTGAATTAATAACGTCTCCTTTTTGTAAGTCGGTTAATAATTACTGTTTATTACAAAATGTATATTTATTTTTATTATTAAATACGAAATACAAAAATTCAAACATATAGCGTGGCGAAGCGTCGCTACGGCCTGTATCAGGTTTACCCTCGGTCTATAGATGTTCCACATCAAAATTAAAACATAGGTAAATTTAACAGCCGTATATTATTTCCTCAGCGTATTGTTTAAGTAACCAGTTCGAAACTATACCTGATGAATATTCATGAGACGGTTCATTATTTCGCAACTTCAATTAAACCGATTTAGCGGTGAAGGAGATTAGAATATGTGTCATTGTCCTGGGGGGTAACGAACTCCGAAGCGCGAAAATATTTATAGATAGTGAATCTTGATTCTTGACGGCTTATTTGTTATGCCTAACTGTCTGGGCAGGTATTTCTATGTGCGGTGCGTAAATATTTTATTCTTTTCGGTCAATAATAATTTATTAGTTTTAAGATTTCATTCATAAAAACTCTCAGGGATATCCGTGATTGCATTAAATGTAAATAAATAAATAAACGACAATATACACATTGCCATCTAGCCCCAAAGTAAGCGTAGCTTGTTTTATGGGTACTAAGATGACTGATGAATATTTTTATGAATAATATACATAAATATTAATAATATAAAGATAAACACCCAGCCACTGAAAAACATTAATGTTCGTCGCACAGGAATTTTGCAGATCTGGGAATTGAATACACAGCCTTGAACTCAGAAAGCAGGGTCGCTACCCACTGCGCCTGTGGCTGGTTATTTATATCTTGGCTTTCTTTGGACTGAGCTCGTCCAGGGAAGTACTTCAGCTACGCTTATTTCTGTCGTCAAGCAGCATTGTTGCAATGCTGTGTTCCGTGTCTAAAGGACGTGGTTGCAGGTGTAATAACAGGCGCCTCGCGTTAGCACGGGCAAGAGACAAAAATTATATCCCCCGATTATATCCCCTGACAAGGGATATATTTAACATATCCACCTGCTAAAGCAAGGGAATATGGAAGTTTACCCCCGTTTATTATATAATTGTCTCCTGCCCATGCTATGATAATGTTGATGGCCACAGGGCTGTTCATCGCAGGATGCCCTGCGAAGCGTTGCTATGTTTCTAGGCGATAGTGTTTCACGTACCACCAGATGGGACATAATATTCTCGGGCCGTCAATTTATCCTGACAAATAAATAATTTATAACGTTATTTTTAAAGAATAAACATATATCGTTATTTCTGTCTTCAATCTCGGTGGATACTAAAACAACGTTAGAAACTATTAGTATAATATATAATTTTGTTTAATACTTTAGTTGCAAACCGAGATACAGTTTTTTTTTTGTCGGATTGTGTGTAGCTGATTCACGCTAATGATTTTAAAAGCGTAACGCGGGCTTGTTGGCGAGCCTCGGAATGGGGCTCTGCCAGGAAGAGTTTGAACCCTAGGGCTCGAAGAATCGAAGGGACCGTCGGCCTGAGGGCGCCTCATGTGAGGCCGAACCTCGGTGAACGGTGAACCACCGAGATAAAGTGAGAAGACGTCATGTTATCAGCTGTTGGCTACTGATAATACAGAATATAAAATATTGGTTTGACAGCTGTTTGATGGCAACTTTCCGTAGTTCGGAAAAGCTCTAAATATATACCATTATGATTTATGATAAAAAAAATCTTTGAATTATAACACTAACCAAAGACCACATTCCATTACGAACGCCTTATTTTGGAATACTAAGATTTATAAAAAGTATATTTATGTAATGTTTACTTTTTGACAATCACCTTTGTGGATCTTCCAAGTATACGTGACATTGACGAAATACAACGTGCCGATTTGGCACACCTAAAAGCCAAAAAAAGCAATAGAAAAAGAAGCAAAAGAAGTTTGGAAAGATATTGTAAATCCACAGAGATACAAAAACTGCTTGTAGAACATCTTATTTACTTCAATTATTTCCTTTCTTCAATAGTTTATGCTTTGCAACAGTTTTATAGGTTCTCATTCATATTCCTGCAGTGTTTGAAGTATAAAACAAAGTTCTAAAGAGTTAAGAGAGTAACATTTTAAAGCGATCATTCGACTTAATAAGTGATTGCAAGTCCGACCTGAGGATCAATAAAAACTTCGCAGTCCGCTTTTATAATGCGACTCCGTAAAGCTCGGCTTAATAACGTTGGGTCGTACTCCCAATTGCAGTTTTGTTTGTCTCGGCCAAATTAAAATCTTGCATTGTCTTTGTCGCAACGAAATAACAAAAGCAGAGGATTTTATCGGATATTTGTATTGACAGATTTGCAAAATTATTTATTTGTTCGTAAGAGGTTTATGATGAAATGGTCTCATTTAAATTTCATATAGATCTCGTGATGAATTTCGGAGAAAAAAACGAAACTCTTCAAAAATGAAGTGCACGTACAATGAAGTCGGTTTTTGGACGGAAGGTAATTTTGGACCTACCAATGCATAAGTTTAAAGAATGTGTTAAAACACATTTATTACAGCGAGGTTATTATACAATTGATGAATTTCTTAATGAAAAGGTTGCTTGGAAGCATCCGGCTCCGCTTTCATCTCTCACAAGATAGAAAAATGAATGTTAAAATGTAAAATATAAATTGCTGATATTGGAAAAGAGCAACTGCTGAGCTTCTTGCCGGCTTCTTCTCGGTAGAATCTGCCTTCCGAACCGGTGGTAGAATCACTACACACAAACAGACTTGACATAAATTAATTTTGAATTTTAAATTTTATTGTATACAAACAAATAAAAATCTTTCCACAGATTGTAAGTGGATAACTGTGATCTGTTTCGATCAACCTGAGCCGTAGGTGTTCATTATCATGTTCTTGAAATAGCACTGGCAACCGCACCTTTCAGACAGAAATGCTTGCCGCCTGCTTGGCGGCAGAAATAATCATGGCGGAAGTGCTTCCCGGGACGAGCTCCGTCACAAAAAGCTGTACTACTCTCATAATAAAATGAGTTCAATGGATGATAGGCAGTGGCGTGCACAGGGTTTTTGACCAGGGTATGCATAAAGAAGGAAGGTGCCATAAAATGGAACAATCCTTCGCATTTATGAGTCATACAAAAATTTTAGGGTATGCAGTGCTTTTGTGCATGTATGAAGTGCACGCCACTGATGATAGGATATGTGTTCGTATTAGTGGGAGTTTATTCCGATAACTGTATGAGCTGTATATTGTATCCAGCGACATAATGTTATGGCAAAAAAGTTTCATAACTTGGAAGCATTGCGAATGACAGGATATTATTAGTCATTCTGCGTGGGATGCACCAAGCAAAACCATTTACGATATGCCAGACAGGTATATACTAATATTATAAAGCTAAAGAGCTTGGTTTTCTTGAACGCGCTAATCTCAGGAACTACTGGTTCGAATTTTAAGAATATTTTTGTTTTGTCTAGTCCATTTATCGAGGAAGGCTATTTACCATCATGCTACGACCAATAGGAGCGCATCATCAAAAATAAGAATTTTGAAACCACTGTAAAAAATATTCCTTTTGGGAGCTTCCGATGCGTGCGATGCAAACACGGTTAAAGTAACACCCTAATAACGTATTTATTTTCATCTATCTCTTAAGATTCATACGAAAAGATTCCAACAGCTTACGACAGTAATAAACGAGAATCAAATTCAAATTGAAATTTTTTTATTCATGTAGGCCTATTACAGGCACTTCTGAAGCGTTCATACATAAATGTTTACATAATTGTAAGGCGATGGTGATAACTTCGTTCGCCAACTTAAACCTAAAGCTACGAATGAATCTGTAATATGATTCAAAAAATACACGTAAAGAACTCGTATAAATCTTGCTCTGTTTTCAAATCCTATCTTAACGATCTTTACTACCACTTGCTATTGTTTCAAAAGCTCACCGGCCAACTCTAAATTCTGTACACGGTTCGCGATAACATCGGATGGTCTATCAAATTGTATGACTCATGTTACGTGATGCCTACCAAATCCCAACTGATATGATAAATGCGAAAGTGTGTTTGTCAGTTCGGAAAATTTAATGGTTGGATTAAATATAAATACATAAATAAACGACAATACACACGTCGCCATCTAATCCCAAAGTAAGCGTAGCTTGTGTTATGGGTAGGTACTAAGATGGCTGATGAATATTTTTATGAAAATATTCTTATACATAGTATTTCAATAAGAATTTGTATAATACTTGTAACATACAATTCATAAAATAAACAATCCGACAGACTAACCCATTTATCATATTTATAGGTGAGCGCTGTGTTGTGTACTTTTAAGTTGAAGATTCTGGGTTCCATACCCGGAGCATAGTGGACTACGTCCTTAACCCCTACTTATTGTGGGAGACCCGTCCCTGTAGTGGGCTGGTGTAAAGGGTTCATATGATGACGATGATGACCTAAAACAGGTTAGCCCTATACCATTCTGACTTAACTTGGCCCTAAAATAAAACGGACAACTTTTCTATAGTTAGGTTAGGATATATTAAACCATAATATATTATTCCTCAAAGACAAGCGGATACCGGTGTTTTTTTTTTCTATCCTGTCTGACTCGGTAACTCGTTGAAAAGGCTTAGCGTATTGTCCGAATTGGCATTGTACTTATTCACAGCGTGAGGTTACGCGAACTAACTTCACAGTGTTATACGTATCTACCCCTCTTTCAATAGAAGCAACAATGGTGAACATTGCGTACAGTGAGTATTGAGTATCCCAAAGCTTTGTTCAAACCGAGCGGGACGCGGGACAGAAGTCGCCCGCGTCGATTGTGTCAACAAAGGCCCGTCGTACACAAGGCTACAAAAATCTTCGATACCCGATGATTTTAGTCTCTAATGACTACGAAGCGGTGATAGCCTATTGGGTAGGGCTTCGGCTTTCCTTTCGTGCAGATCGAGATCGAGCCCCGGCACTCACCACTGACTTTTCAGAGTTATAGAATAGAATAGAAAAACTTTATTGCAACACAAAAGAAACACACAATATGCTACAGTTATTTTATAAAGTGGGTAAATAATTAAACTTATGATAACTATAAATTTATATTGACCAGTTATTTTATTAAATTGATTAGGTTTTTACAAATATGCTAATAATCATTATTTAGTTAATTAATAGTTTCCAAGAAACAATCAAAATTATATTTGACAAAAACCAATGTTCATGACATTGAGTTGGTGGGTATTTTGATATAAATACTTCATTCATTTCAGTCCTACACGGACTCGAAAGATACCTCCCGGGTCGTTTATCAAATAGCACTTAGTGTTAGGATGCAAAGGCGGACTAATCACTAAAAGTTATCTTTTATAGGCAACCTGAGCGTGCGAAGCCGTTAATGCGAAGAGTTATGTGCTTTTTTAATAAAAGCTATTTAAATAACTTGCTTTAAGCGATTAAATTATGAAATTATCGCTGATGATGAGGTGAATGTAAAGGGGCACAACTCATTGTTAGACCAAATGTACTGTATTTCAGCAAATAGAGCTATTCCACTCTTCTTCTATTCTAAAAATGAAACGTTTCAATAAACATCCATTAAAACGAATTCAGATCATATCAGCCATTAAACTCATATTACTATGATAATGGCAGTAAGACAGCTTTTTGTGACGTTGCCCGTCCGGGGAAGGTACTAGCCATGCTTATTTCTGCCGTCAAGCAGCCTTTCTGGTCTGAAAGGTGCGGTTGCCAGTGTTATTGCTATTTAAAAATTTACTAAACCCGGCACTAGTCAAGACCATTCATTTGATTATGGAGGGTAGAGGTAAGGAGGATCATCTGTGTATATGAAAAAGTGTCGTCAAAATGTATTAAATTAGGATGGCGCCACATTTGCATCAAGGTAACTCTTAAAAGAAGCGCCAAATATAAATATTGTTAGAGTAGGCTTGAAAAATAAACAAGGAAGTAAGGTTATATTTACCACAATATTTTGTACAACGTAAGTTGTTGAAATTCTCAATAATTAACTACTTTAGTCGATAATGACATTAAATTTTTTAACTCGGCATACTTCAATTCATCTACGATTGCTACATTCATACCATACCCTGTGCATCCACCAGCGCCATTGTGGAGGATTTTTGAACTGTTATTTAGCGCATACAACTGGACACTTTTTCAACTTTTCTCCAATATAAGATGACTCTCCTTACCTCTACCCTCCATACATTTGATACAAAAAAATCCGCCATTTTGTAGCGGCGGCCATCTTGGTCCGATTTTCATTAAACATAGCTAGAAACACTCCCGACTTATTCACCTTTCAAACAAAAAAAAAACAAAATCAAAATCAGTTCATCCGTTCGAGAGCCACAATGCCAAAGACAGACACGTCAGGGTTAAAAAATAAATACCTATTTAAGAAAAAAAAAACATTAAACCAGTGCAATCTTTGAAAAGCTAACTTTCATCCTACATTAGACATTAACTCATTTACCTAATGGTTTGACTTTACAGTCGACCTTTGAGATTTGAACTATATATCTGGAATAAATCCGGTTAACTGAAATCTAGGTTAAGGCTACATCAAATTATCTTTTCGCGATTAAATTTTTACGAAGCGGGTACGATTTCTGCCACTTCTTCCAGTGGCCTGGTCCCTTTTTCCCTATTCTTCCTCAGGTCCCTTCTTCCCTTTTCTTTCCCTGGTCCCCTTTTCCCTTGTGTTCCCCTGGTCCCTGTTTCCCTTTTTTCCCCTGGTCCCTATTCTGTGGCACCGAGTACGATTTCAGCACGCATCTCTAACTTTTCGGAGTGTGTAACTCCATACGTCGTACATAATTTAGGGAGTTGCGTGCGTTGTACATAACTTAAGGCTATGCCAGCTTATAACATTACACTTCTTTATTGAGCAGTGGTGGAAAATAAGAACCTACACGCGGTTGTAGTAGCGGGAAGAACTAGTAGCAATATATCAAATTATATAATAATTTTACGAGCCTTAATATGTTAAACAAACTGCACAAGCGTGACTGGCGTACCAAATATTGTTCTTTGTAGCTAGCCTTGACACTACCTCCAAGAGTTGAATTGTTTTATTAAGCATAATTTTTCTTAATAAAACATTAATTTTTGTTTTTCTTTTTAGTTTTCCTAATCCTAAGGAGGTTGCCTGGCAGAGATCGCTACTTAGCGATGAGGCCACCTTTTGTATCCTACTACATTCTTTAAGTGTTTGTTTTTTTTTTCTGCATGATGGGGTGTACAAATAAAGAGAATAAATAAATACCTCAATAAAATAAAATATTTTTTTCAGAGGATTATTTATTTATAGCTTGCAAATTGATAAGCTGCGATATCCCAGTGGTTTGGACTTTGTCTTCACTTTCGAGGGGAGCGAGTTCGAACCGCGGCAAGAACCTTTAAATTTTTCTCAATAATGTGCGTTGACAAAAATTAAAATTTAAAATTTTGTACGTTCTATAAGGTTTCTCAAAACAACTGACCGATCGTCCGTCGTAATCTCACTTGTGACATTCCTATTCTTTACTCTTCTTAGTTTACCTTCTATAACCGTTTCGCAAATCACCACCTTATGCTGCATATCCAACGGCGTAACCTTCAATTAATAATAGAAGGTTCTTTACCTGAAGTTTTTCTTTCAAGTCCCAATAGGTATTAATAACAAAAAACTTCATTATAGTGATGATCATTTGACCACAATTTCTGTATCCACAACAAAAGTATTATCGACTCTATTTGCTTAATGGCTAACTAGAGCCACATGCAATGCCATCACCCATTTCCCTAACGAACCTATTTGCCATGAGTAATATCCGCTCCAATTCACTATACATATACGACCTAACTTTTCGCTTGAAAAATGAACGCAGAAAACGACAATTAGTTAATTAATTGTTGTTCAAGGGTTTATGTGACACCTTTCACTAATCTTCAGCCCATTAACTACCTACCGACCCAATTAATAACTATGGAATCCTCTCTGAATGAGAAGGGTTTAGGCCGTAGTACACCATGCTGGCCAAGTGCGGAGTAGACTTCACAGGCCCTCCAAAACATGACGAGCTGATTTGCATACCTGTTTCCTCACGATGTTTTAGTTTACCGTCAAAGCTAGTAACATTTTAACACACAGGTAAATACGAAAAGTTAGAGATGTTTGTCCGGGATCTAGGTCCCCCGAAAAGAGAAGCTGAATTCTTACCCACTCTCCTATCACCGCTTTTTTACAAATAAACTCACTTGCACAGATGGCTGCATTTGTACTACTTACTTTATACTTACCTACTTCTCTAGATTTCTTGTCCTTAACGTTTGTGATGTACATGTAAAGCGTTATAATTAACTTTTGTAGTGTCCTTAAAAAGAGTAGGTACTTTTAAATAATTAAATTTTCATTAATTGTTTAATGACTTAAAAAATACTATTACTTTTTTTAGCACTAAAAAATTGTATTCGGTAGCAAATGTTTTTTTTTCATTTAAAAGTAATATAACCTTAAATAGAGTAAGAGCTTTTTTATTTTTTTTGCACGTTTTCAGTACCTAGCCCGTCGCGGTTCGTGTCACGGTGACAGTGCGTTACGGCATTGCCGCTCCGCTGATTGATTCGTATTTCGTAGACTTTTGAACCCAATATTTCCTCATTTAGTGCGATGAACTTGTTACTGTCTAATGAGTTTGAGTCACAGTTTATCTGATTATAACTTTTAATGATTTCTTACTACTTTTTGGACTACATTTTTTAGTAATAATTGATGGATAAAGCGGATCGCACACCTGATGATAACCATTGCCTATAACCAGAGCAACACTTCGAAGGGCACGCACGGAACACGTCCTGCAATAGTGCGCAATGCGTCCATCAACCTCAGGCAAAGATGACCTCATGTGCCTGTAATAAAACCGGCAACCACAGAATAAGCACAGTGTATTCACCATGCCTATTCCCGCGGTTATCGTACGAGGCGACTAAGGGCATGTAACGGAGAACGCGTAGCAGCATCCTTTGTGCTACTACTACCATTTACTGCACCACCATCACCAACCCGTCAACCCACCGTGGTAATTATGGGAAAATCGTCTAGTTGAGAGAGGCCTTTAGCCCAGCAGTGGACTCTGGCAAGCTATTGATGATTTATATATATTTTTTTAAAGATTTGTATTTGTAACAATCAAAATCCAAAAAAAGTAACTCTGTTATAGAATAGCTTGTTTTATGCACTTGTTGTGCAATCTACTGTTTCTTTAACACCTCAGAAGATGTTGTCTTTGTAAAGTCAACATCTTCTGAGGATGCTCCGGTGTCTGAGCGAAACGTGCGTGGAGAATACGTAGCGAAAGATATGTTTGGTGTGGAGCATAAAGATTGAGGAATTTATAAAAAACACAATATTGATTCTCCTGCTTCTCGCGGAGTATAGCAAATTAAGCTTAATTTCATTGCACTTTATAGTTTTTTTATTTTGTGAAGTTGTCCTTCTTTTGGCTCGTTAGGGAAAAATAACGATACTTAAATTTTTACGATGCGCGCGCCTCCCCCGGCGCACCACCGTTACCAAAAACCGACACCCTGAAGTTAGCTATGTTTGACAGTGTACACTTTCAATTGCCAGGGTCTGCGGACTCATTCCGGTGATTTAATTGATTCAATAGCACAAAAATTTCAAATTTTTATCTTGAGTGAAACTTGGTTGCCCTATAATGAGTCTATTAGTATTCCAAATTTAATTATTTTTATTATGTCTATTTCTTTAATTATGTAGAAATATATTTTATGTGATATTTAAATAAACTATATTTCACTTGATAATACGGTATAATAAAACTTCCAATGTATTAAATAGTACATTACTATTGTTAGTGTCGTATTTTTCTAGAAGCGTAGAATAAAGCGAAAGATTAAAGAATTTTTGAATAGATTTTTTTTTTATTTTACGTCCATGGATTCAAGTCCTTTAAGGCCTTTCAAAAAATATTACAGTTTAGCTTAAAACTAAGATAAGTTTGAATATTACCTTTTAGCTTAAAAGAAAAGATTTTTATCCGGTTACGCCAAAGAAGTATAACTTCTAACGCGTGTACATAAGTACACACAATTTTTTTTTTTCTATGTTGTCTATAGCACATGTTGTTGTTGCCGACAGAGGGTGGCGGGCGGTAGGAAGGAGCGCGCGGCGCGGCGCGAGGGCGCGCGCGGCAGGTGACCGGCGGTCCGCGCGGCTCATGTGGGCGGCGGGTGCGTGCTGCTCGCGCCAGGCAGGTCTGTATACACCTTTATTGCGACACCCATAGGCTCCATACGTCAATATTAAATTCAAAATTCAAATTCAAAATTTCTTTATTCATGTAGGCCTATCACCGTCAGGCCTAACTATCATTTATGAAGCGTTCATACATATATGTTTACATAATTGTAAGAGGATGGGGATAACTTCGTTCGCCAACTTAAACCTAAAGCTACGAGGGTTCCGAACGCGCCCTGGTCTAAGAAGAACCCACAACAAACTTAGCCGGGTAAATCTTTTTTGTTATCACCATCTCACAGTAAATTTATATTAAGCTATGAAGCTAGAGCAATTCCCACCCAAGCTTTTTTATCGTTTAAGTAATCCTTAATATTATAATAGGATTTTCTATTATTGACAATATGCTGATTATTGAAGAGTACTTTTGGTTAAAAATATTGTCAATATTTTGTGTTGGCACTATTTTTAGTTTTTTATTAACTTTAATTTTACTTTTAGTTTTGTGATCTTAATCTATATGATATTACCTCTCTCTAAGGTACGATATATAAACTTAGGTACAATAAATTGTAATACTAGGGTGTACGTAGATGAGTATAAAGATCTATCGGAAAAATAGAAGCATAGAATTTATGGCGTACTATTTATCTTAATAACCGAATTAGCATAACCGACAAAAGAAAAATTATTCGAAAAGAAGCTTTATTTTAATATACAAATCAACCTTTTTTTTCTTAATTTTTTGATTCGGCGGTAACGCCAATACGGCGGCCACGGTTCGATATATAAGAAATAGTACGCCATAACGGGTCTGCACCATAAACACTGGTGCCATGTGTGAAACTTTCCACCTACGTGAACTTATTCGATCGCGTGGAAATTAAGGACGATTGGTATGGAATCGGCAGAGCGCCATCTAGTGACAATATAGTTTGTCAGCATGTAACTGGCTCTTAGGATAGTTAAGACTATAGACGACTATTTTAAGTTAATATGGTGAGATGTGCAGTAGGTACTAAACTGTAGGAACGGTTCACGGGAGTCATTCTTCAAACATCAATATCAACCCATTGTCGGCCAACTACAGGGCAAGGGTTTTCTCTCAGAACTAGAAGGGCTTAGGCCCCGGGAATTTTCACGACAGACTTGTTTAGTTGTTTATCGTGTATTGAAACAAACAATTGTTTCTTTACACGGTAAATTCAAAGCTAAATCCATCTGAAACTTTGCATAGCGAGATTATTGATGAAACGAAAATCATGCGGTCGTAGTCACGACAACAGATGGAAGCTTGTATTGCTAGCTTCTCTTGGTCGCACCTCACCATAGGCGGAACAGTGAGACACTTATTAGGCTTATGGAGATGATACAATTATATAAATAATAATAATAATAATAAATATACTACGACAAATACACACATCGCCATCTTGTCCCAAAGTAAGCGCAGCTTGTGTTATGGGTACTAAGATAACTGATAAATAATTTTATGAGTTTGTTTGTTACGCTTTTACGCAAAAACTGCTTAACCGATCCTCATGAATTTTTTTACACATATTCTCGGAAGTGTTAGAAGTAATATATAATACTTTTTATCTCTACATTAAGCTCGGTTCCTTTGGGAGAGCGGATGAAAATGTTTGACGATTTTACACTATAACTCCACTCCGGACAAATTATAACCGATTTGAATAATTATACTTGTACTATAGAGGTTATAATATGTGTTTAATTTTGCCCAAACTTTGTGTAGATCTGATGATTGTGATCGAAAAACAAAATCTAACGCAGACGAAGTCGCGGGCAACAGCTAGTACTATATATAACATATAGATAAACATACAGACACTGACCAGAAAACATTCATGTTCATCACACAAACATGGGAATCGAACCCACTGCCTTGGACTCTGAAAGCAGGGTCGCTGCCCACTGCGCCAATCGGCCGTCATAAATAGCCCTTCTGGCCATTTCTTTTCAGCGCCCTTGTAATGCGTACAGAAACAGTGTAATATCTTACAATAGACACAAATGTTTTAATATCAACTGTGCATTAGAAACGCTCTATTGTTTCTATGCAAATGAATAGTAGCCTTCTACTCATAAACAGAGTGTTTCGTTATTAATGGACAGACGTACAGATAACGGTCTGTAGGCCTTGATACATACTGCTAGATAGTAGTTATTATCTATAAAAGACATTTTTAATATCTAGGTTATAAAACGTCGTTGTTTTGGTCATTAGTAATAAGAAAATCTATTCTTATCTTGAGATTTTGTATACCGACATCAAATTATAAAATTCCGCCTTTTAAAGTTTTATACAAAATGCAGGCATTATCTTTTAAATGTTTTTTTAGCATTATGCGCAGCTAATAGCTCAAGATAATTTGATATCGTTGAAGAAATAAGAAATTTAAATTTTTGGAACCTTAGAAAAGGTATAACAAGGATACTACCAAATGCCTATAATTCCCTTTTTATTCTTTAATCCTACTGATATTATAAATGTGAAAGTGTGGATGTTTGTTACTAAATCACGCAAAAACGGCTGAAAGGATTTGGATGAAATTTGTCATGCATTTGGTAGCCTTTGACATGGAAAAAAACATAGGCTACCTTTTATCCTGATTCCTTAAGTAATTCCCGATGGCAAATAAAAATAGTTTACGAGCTAAGCCCCGTCAGACAGCTTTACAATTTGATATGCATGTCACCTATGCTATGGAAAAGGATATATACTTTCTATACCCATCTCTCAAAAAGTTCCCGTGGTAGGATTAAAGATTGTTAACGAACGAAGCTTCAGACCTAATTCTGAAGTCCACGCAGAAGCTAGTTATTCATAAATCTGAAAGTTCACCAGCATTTCATAGTTCGATATTAAATTAGGCTAACATAATAATATGCAGCAGTAAGATTATTACAGTATATACGACACATCCTGTATACAAAGGAACTGGTAGGTACAGTGATTTTAATTGCTACAATTGATGGCAATTTGATGAGTTTGATGCGGATTGGGTATGGGTACATGTTTTTCTATCGCTGCCTGAAATACATATTAATTTAGTGACCAGACATTGGATAGCGCACATAACATATATACGATTCTTGTGGATTACACACATTTAAAGAAAATTTAACTTAAGTAATCTTTATACTAAAAAAAAAATCTGAAACGTCTTCGAAGCTTGCGCAACGAGGATAGTGCCTAAGATGCTATAATTATATAGCAATGCGTTTTGTATAACCAAGCTATAATTCTCTAGCCAGGATAACTGGTAGCTCTAGAATCCCCCGTAGACTCGTCAACCGTTTTCCCCCAATTCATTAAAAATAGCTGGTGCCCCCTTCCTCGTTGGCATCCACTCCAAAAGCTGCTTTATGCAAAGCTTGCTTATGTTTTCCTAGGTTTATAGCTTATTTGATTTATGTGCGTTCTAAGCACTTAAATATGACTTCATTCAACAGTGGAGGTAAACATCACGAGGATACCTGCATGCCTAAGAGTTCTCCATATCAGGGGCGTGTGAAGTCTGGACTTAGCCAGCGTGGTGGACTATGGTCTAAACCCTGTCCCTGCTCATTCTGCGAGGAGACTCGTGCCCTATAGTGAGCCAGTACGTGCGTTGATAATGATGATTCAAAGGGACAATGCTACTGCATCTCGAAAACTATGCCCCTTTGCGGTGCTATCGAAGTTTTAGAATTTGTTTTATTTAGTTTCTTAAGCTAGTTAATTATTCTAGTAGGTTTGCAGCTTTGTTAGTAAAATTAGAGAGAGGTATTTTGTTTAGTTTACAGTGTATACAGTTTACTATGATATGTTGCTACTGTTATGTTTAACGCATGAGTGCTGTTACTTTGATGCCCCACGTGCACTATAGAAGGAGAAAACTGCGATCGGGATTCTGTTGTTGGAAATTTAGTTCGGTAACTTTTCACTAACATTTGATTATTCACGTTGACTTCAAAATGTTGGGATAAGTTCCGAAGTCTTTAGAGAGTCGATATCCCAGGTACTAATTTGAATGATAGATATTGTTCTTATATTTAATAGCTAACTTTAAAAAGCTACGGAAACAGTTAATACTAACGCGTAAAAAATAATGGGAAGCAAATAATAGAATAAATTATCAAGTGTTTAAAAATGTTTGCTTTCATTTAAACAAATCGGCTCTTCTAAAATATTTTTCGGAATACGTTTTAGGTATAGATTTAGTGCTGATTTTTCAATCGCCTTGACGTAATTTAAAACTAAGGAATAAACTTTTTGGCAGTTGTTGCATATAAAATGTAACAAATTTATCCCAGGCGGATGGATTTTCTACCGATTGTAAATTTAGTTACCGCTGTAGTATTAAATGGGTATTTTTTTACGTTCATACAACATATAATGTTCATCTGACGCCGCGGATATGACGTTTGTTTACTTTATAACTTACGCTAAAGGCTTTGAATGCTGACTGTCAAGTCTGTTTGCTTTATGTGAAATGTCATCTGTCAGTTTGCCGCGTGTATAATCTGGATCTATAATTGAATAAAGCAATCCCAATGGCAGTTGTATATAGTGCACTTAGGGCAAACTCGAGATTGGAGGTGGGACGAGTTTGTTGATTTAAGCTGCCACTGGGTTACCAAACGATGATGCAACCAATGCTGTTGTCGCTATTGTTCTTATTGGCCGATACTAATACGCTATTGGCTAAAATTCAAAGTTTTCGCAATAACAGCATGATTTCCGCCAATACTAACGATTGCGGTAACTGCAATGCATCACGTTGCATTCACGAGTTTGGTAACACAGAACCCTTATTCTCTACGGTATTGGAGTCGTAACAACGCGCTTTTAATACATTTTGTGACGTCAAATTATGTCACAGAACTGACATAAAACTGAACTTGTAAACTGAATCCATTTTCTGCCAATGTTAAAGAAGCAAGATCAAAATTATGAATAGAATTGTAATCGAAATGACATGTATTGTAAATTTCTCCTATGTAAAATAATTCAAATTTTCTATCTGATAAGTTTTCTTATATCGTTTGTTGTGACGAGGATTAGTAATAGAAAGAAATAATATTATTTAAAAAAAAATAGTATTAGTTTATATCAGTCAGGGCTTACCTTTAAACACGAGTGAATCACGCGCATATTTTTTTTCTTTTTTTTGATCGGTGTCATCATTTCTCCGAAAAATCTCTTGTGCGTGTGTTTTACATCAAGTGGAAATGGAAAAATCATATCTAAATTTTTATAAGGGAGAATTACTTACTTGGAAAGTGCTTGCCGGAGTCTTAGAATTAAATGTTTTTTGGTGCAAGTTACACAAAGATCAATAAGTAAATACCCTCAATAATTGAAAGAAATCAGATCTCATAAAACCTAGCTAAATGTAGTATGGTAATAAAACCGGAAAATGGATTTGTCTACGCCTTAAGAACTGTCAAGCTGACGTCACAGAGCGTAGCGAGGCGCGTGTTACGTCCGCAATGCGAGCGGGAGCGGGGGCGCGGAGGCGGTGCTGACGGGTCGTGTGTTGGTAGCTAGCAGGCACTCATGCGTGAGGGGGTGACTAACCGTGGCGGGGTGGCAGGCGAGGGCGCGGCGGTCGCGCGCACGCCCGTCAAGACGTTCCAGGCGTACCTGCCGCCGGCGCACCGCACCTACAGCTGCATCCACTGCCGCGCGCACCTGGCCAGCCACGACGAGCTTATATCCAAGGTGAGAGACGCTGCCTTCGTGCTCAAGGCATTTTTTTTACATTACTATTATACACAACGTGCATAGAGGGTATGCACAGGGTATGCAGGTGATACCAAATTAAGAAAATCTCCAGTACGAGTTATAAATACTCAAGAGTATGCTTTGTATAACTCTTACAAAGCCTATCCTTAAGTTTTTTATCACTCGTACTGAAGATTTTCTTCATTCTATATCTAGCATGGGCAGGAGAGTTAAAAAATTATCGTCTCCAATAGCTTTATCAACTCTCAGAGCATTGGCGCACAAGGGGAAATAATATCCAGACAATATATGTGTAATTATAAACGGGGGTAAACTTCTCCTATTCGATGTTCCCGTGGTTTACATGTGAATGGCAGGTGGACATGTGAATTATATCCGGTGGACCTGTTAATTATATCCCTTGTCAAGGGATATAATAGGGGTATATGATTTTTATCTCCTACCTGTGCTAGCCCTGCTGCATACCCTCTATGCACGCCACTGACACCGTGTAACCGAATTACGAAATAAATGTTGAGGTGTGCATAAGTATATTTCATAAAGAATCATCCTGTAAATATATTAAATCTAAAGAAGCATTTTTTTATCCCATACAAACGAATTCAAAACATCCTAAGTGTTTCTTAAATATAGTTGAACGGGTACATAACGATAATACTTTAATAATACGACAATATTTTGCAACTGGGTCGAAATATCGACAAATCCAAAATATTATCGTGGTATGTACCAGTTGAACTATATTTAAGAAATGTTGATCAACCATGAAAATCTTAGTTTAAAATCTTTAATCCTAAGTGTTTACTTATGACAGCACTATTGAAAAGAAAAAATCGACACGCGCATTTTACCTACACTACGCGACGCGTACCAAGTAAAGTGGCCGGAGTCTTAATGATTTTCATTTTGCATGTGATGTTAGGGCTGTGTCCGATTTCTTTTATAAAAAACTATGGCAGTGGTTCACTCAAACACTATTAGGTTTTCGGTTTCACAGATAAGTCTCAGAGACAGTACATAATGTACCTCTACAGCCTGTGAAGTATTATATCGGTTTTCATTTACACGTTGTAAATGAAAGAGTTGTTGAGTTGAGTGGGGCTTTACTGGTTGCAATACTATAATATAGTCCAATCTGAATAGTGGAATCTGGACGAAGGTAGCTGATTTTACCACCTGTTTTGCGCTAAAAAAGCAATACTAAGCTCTGATGAGCTTATTATATCCTAGATGAGAGCCTGCCTTCGTGCTGAAGGCATTTTTTGAAACAAGAACATTACACGGTAGCTCTCTGTTATCGCAAGTCGATCTTTTATTAACATCAATATTTACCCGAAATTAATAAACAATCTTATTTTAAAACGACCTATGTCCACTATGACCAGAGTGGACGACAATCTGTTAAAGTGATGGTGATAATGATTTTCCTTTTTCTACTCTTCCCTGTTAGACCCTGTTTCAACCACATATTTGACTTCTTAGCTCTCACTGTACCCTATTATAAAATGACAGTTTTTATTTTTTTAATTCCACTACAAGTTAGCCCTTTACTGCAATCTCAACTGCTGATAAGTTATGATGCAGTCTAAGATGCTAACGAGCTTTTAGCAGTGGCGTGCACTTAGTACATGCACAAAAGCACTGCCTACCCTAAAATTGATATATAACTCGTATAGGAGCAGGATTTTTGCCATTTTATGCAATTCTACTGCGGTATGCATACCCTGGCAAGAAACCGAGTGCACGCCACTGCCTGTTAGGGCTATCGCAGTTAAGCAACACGTGTTTGTCGGTAAGGAGGTAATAAAAAAGCGAAACAAAAATTTAAATTTTTAAAAAGTCGCACATGGCGATTTGTCCCGTGGCCAAGACACAATTCCTTCTTCAACAAAAGTATCTGCTAGAAGCGCAGTTCCCAATCATTAATCCGAGTTTGTCAAGAAAGCAACAAAGTTGCATGAAGCCTTCTTCACAAACCGTAGCCGCAACTCGTGATGTTTCTAAATTAACTCATTAACCGTCTTATTTGTTTTGCTGTAGTTTTAAATTGTTTGCTGTTATTTTACAGTCGTTCCAAGGCAGCCAGGGGCGCGCGTATCTCTTCAATTCAGTGTAAGTGTTTACATCATTAAAATTTGCATGCTATTTTTTAGTTGTACGAACTACCTACATCAAACTAAACTAGTTCCTTGTATATTGCATACCCGAGTCAAAAGCCCAGCGCCCAACATTAATATAAGTTATACCTATTGTGCAGTAGTAATGTGACTTGACCTATGTTTTATTGAACAACTAGCTGTTGCCCGCGACTTCGTCTGAGTTTGATTTTGTTTTTAAAGTATTCAGTATCGCTAAGCCTTAAATGAGTATAGTAGTATATATATATAACATGTGACTGTCAAATAATTATAGACAAATAATTAGCAATAATATAAAATTGCGACTATAATTTAAGATATAAGCTGAGTGCACACTTTGTGCACGCCGCTGGGCTTTTGACTCGGGTAAGGAAGATGGCATGAAATGGAAAAATTCTTCTCCTTTATGAGACACAAAAATTTTTAGGATGGGCAGTACTTTTGTGCCCGTGTGAAGTGCACGCCACTGTGCATACCTATCCCATTTTGTGAATCTTTCTTTTGACATGTCTACAATGATATGTATTGAAGAAGTATGTAGCGGCAGTGTATAACTTATATTAATGTTACGTGTGTGTGTGTGTGTGTGTGTGTATTATATAATAGGTACTTAGTATAATACAAAATAAGCTTGCGCAAGTAGGAAGATAGGTAGGTACATACTATAGTTATCAACCTATTTGCACAATAATTTGAATGTAACATCGAATGAAGCGAGCTACACATAAAATTGTCTCAATATTGTAATTTATTCGTTACTCGGCCTAATTCTTCACTACATTGGGCTACTGTCAAGCATATTTCATTTAAGATGCACTGAATCCTTGAGAGCAAACTATATTTATACTACTTAGATAGGCTTTCGCTTGACCATCATGCCTGATGGAAAACAATAATAAGTTGGGCCGCGGTAGCCTAAAAAAGCCTTTTCACTCTTGCCTTGAAAGTAAATGATGTTTAAATGAGGTTGAAAGAATTAAAACTATTAAAATCTATAAAGTTCTTTACAACGAAAAAAATAAAGGTAACCTTACCTTATCTTGACCATATTTTTGATTGGTTGAAATTGCCGACACAGTTCAGCAAAATTTTGTCAATAGAAAAAAAAAAAAAATACGTTTACTTACTACGTTATAATTATATACGATTTAATTAAAATGTTGGAAAAAAATTAAAAAACAAAATCACATCTAACTACTTGAAATACGTTTTTCTTTCTTCGTTATCTAATTAAAATTTTCGGTTAAATTTTTTACAAATCTTTATATGGAGACATTATTGAGTACTTATTTGATTTAAGTACGCATGTATGTATACGCGCCTACAAAAGGCTACTGAGAATTGCTACTGCAACGCAGAACTAATGAGGTGACCCACAATAATGCCAATTCTTACCTAGCTAAGTTATTAGTTGTTTATTTATTTATTTATTTTTGTCCTGTAGCTGTTTTCTATGATACATTTCAAAACAAAGATGGCCGCCACCACAAAATAACGAAATATTATCTTTTTACAATTCCCTCAATATGTGTATCAAATGAAAACGCTTGACTAGTGTTGGAGGTTTTAAATTTTTAATTTAAATTTAATTTTAGGTAAATAAAACCTTATTTTTTTATTTTTAATAATTCCAGTGTAAACGTGGGCTGCGGTCCGGCTGAGGAGCGTGTCTTGCTGACAGGTCTGCACGCCGTGGCAGACATTTACTGCGAGTGCTGCAAGACCATGCTGGGATGGAAATATGTGAGTGCCTTGAGCCTAATCTAATGGAGAAACGAGGGGATATCCGCAAAATATTTTAGTTGTCCCCGATGGCCTTCAATTCTCTCTGAGTTGAAAAAGCGGGACGTCGTGTCGTCCCGGAAAATTAGGGTGCTTCACAACCCTAATTAATAGCTACAATGTATCTACTTACCGAGGGCCGAGGCCGAGGTTGATCTTTTAGGAGTTATGTGCCTTTGTAATTTAAGCAATTAAACTGTGTCTTTCACGATAACTGAAAACATTAAATTCTCACTTGGCCAGCGTGGTGGATGGACTACGACCTAATCCTGTCTCATTCTGACAAAGAGGCCCGTGCCGTGTAGTGGGCATTAATGTGTTTATAATTATGACTTACCAGATAATTCAAAAAATCTAAAAAAATTAAAATCCTTAAAAAATCCTGACTTAAATTATTGAAAGTTTCAAAAGCATTAAGAATAACTTAATGGGGATCAATGTGAAAATAATTACAATACTTTAGGATGGGTCTAAAACTAAATTCATTTTCTGCTCATCATGGCATGATCTAATTATATTTTTATTTTCCAGGAGTATGCCTTCGAGTCGAGTCAGAAATACAAAGAGGGCAAGTTCATAATCGAGCTCGCTCACATGGTGAAAGAGAACGGGTGGGACTGAGTGCCGGACGTTGACGTGTGTGCTCGGAGCCGGACTATAGTGCTGTGACATGAACGGACCAAGCCTCGAGTCAATTAGTCAGCCGATCGGCATAGGGATGTGAAGCGATCGGGATCAGGATATGAGCGCACCACGCCGGTTCGAACCTTCGTGATGACGTCACAGGCGAGACCGACTCGCCTACCGATGTAACACAGACAGAACGATGTCGCCCGAATCGGCCGTCGTCGTAAAGAGATTATTTTTGTCATACTATAAAAATTATTATTGGGATATCGGCGACGACCGTTCCTGGCGATTTCGATGGGAAATCGAAAGAATTGGATTCGATAGGCTATAAGTTTGCGGAATTGACCGATTGTCATAAGGCTTCAAGCGCTTGAGCACCGCCAGTGGTTACATATACATAAGTAATCGATCTCAGCCGCCCAGCGTTGGGCAGTGGGCTTACAATTTATACTAATTTTAGTTTATATTTTAAAACGATTTTAATTTCGCCAATAACGCGCGGACTTATCCTTAAGTTGTATTAGGTTATTTTACACGTAATCGCTATATTGAGAGAACACTAATACTTTCTCTTGTCCCCTTAACCTGTGATAAGTATGTTAGTGTAGAGTTGAATTTCTTGAACGATTTTTCTCAAAGAGTTGCTCAGAGATGACAGATGTATGTTCCTAATGATTTCAGCTGTACAAGATTGCTTTTATTTTGTTTTTTTTTTTTTTTAGGAAACTAGTCGAAACCGTTTATGTTTGCGGAATTGAAATCCGTATTTGATTTGCATCCGATTATTATGATTTATAATTTTTAGTTAGGACAACTTTTTGACTGTTCATCTGTATCATATGATTTTCTTTTTGGAGAAAATACTTACGAAGTTCAAAGATAATTTGATGTTTTCGTTTACGCGAAGTCGGTAATTGGAGAGGATTCGATGCAAGATTCGAACGAGATCAATTTTTATATAGACGAAGGTTTGGGAGCGAGGAGTTTTATTATTCATTTATTGTTTCTCTTAAAATGTAATAATATATAATTAGTAGAGACATTTAACCCCATATATTTTATCTTAATATGCATATGGTACTTCATTTAATTAATTATTATGATGTTATCTGTGTAAGAAAAATGGATGAGCTTCGATTAACATGATTGTGTATCGATATCGATATATCAATGATGAAAAATCCTACAACCCTATTACTACGAAACTTGCAAAGGCGAATTGTAACATGTATCATGTATGGCCGATTAAAAATTAAAAAAAAACGAGAAGATTATGTCACCATTGCAAGTTAAGTATAATGAAAAATAAATTAAAGAGCATTTCCACATTACCCGACACGATATCAGGGCAAATAAAAATATAAAATAGGTTCCTTACAGATAACATAAAAAATGCTGGTTATATCAGATCGGATACTGTGGGGACGACCTAAGCGTTTTAAATATAATGACGTCCGACAACAGTAGAAATATAAATATATACATACATTTCAACCCGATTGCGCGTTGAAGGGACTTAAAAGAAAGAAGTTAATGACTGTATTTAATAATTATTATACTATGGGAAAATGTACTTTAATAAGCATCGAATTTGGGATCATAGTGTTTTATCAAAGGGTGATGTCAGCTGTCATAGTGACATATGTGGCATTATATGTTTTAGAAGCATGTGAATGTTATGAATGTAATGAAGGTGTACAGAATATATTACAATTTATATTATCATGAGCGGTAATTATGAATGTTTTTCACACGGCAGTGCTCTCACGCTGTATTTTGGTCGGTGTATGCCCAACCAATCAGATTACTTGTCGATCAAAGTTGGTTGTTAGTACAGCTGTATTTAAATAAAAAATAATGGAGAGATAATATTTTGCTCGAGCTGTAGTGATCATAAGTCATTGTAACTATCTAAACGTGTGGTGAATGTTGGTAAATTTAAATTCACACCTCACAACTTCCGTAAGAAAAACAACATCAGACTAAATAATAAATAGCAAAACTGCATGTCATAAATTAACAATAAATAAACACATTAGATACATAAATAGGTGATTTGTGTGACGAAAATCAAACATAACTTTGAGTGTTACTCAAAAAGTTATCCTGTTTCAGAGTGCAATACGAAATTACCAACAAATAAGAAAAATGTTTTATTTGGAACTTGCAAAGACTACAATATAATTATGCCAAAATGGCAGCGTAGTCGGGTTTACAAAAGAAATATATTGCATTGAGCGAATTCTTTTATAAGTAAAATATTCCACCTGAATACCAACGAACAAGTTTCATTATTAAACACTCATATTTAATCTGAGATCGACCCTATAAAAGCCTACAATATCATCACAGGATACAGAATAAATGGCATAATAACCAAACAGGATTCTATACCTTCGGAGAGAAGTTAAATATTTCAGTTAATTATAGATACCTATCGCTAGAAATCGGGACGTCCCGGTAAATCCTTCAACATTGACAACCCTATCATAAACGTTACCTTTAGGTATACGTAGGATATTAAAACGTTTTTTTGAAAAAAGAATTAGCTCAATGACATAAAAAAACACTTATTAAACTGAATGCTGCCGTCCGCTGACTAACCTAAGATGTATAAACTAAGTTTTCGCTCATTTTAAACACAAGTAGGTATTTGATATGTGTAGCTAAATCCACTTTTCAACTAGACTGTCTAATAATAATCAATCTTAATGATAATCTACTGGCGATAGCCAATCTTAAATTGTATTACCTATTAAAAAAATGTTTCACTGTTTTTATTTTCTAACTTATTTTTTTTTACTACGGGCGGCAGTATGAAGTTTTGTCATCGCTTTTTTTTCTGTTGATAAAATAGCATGAAGAGTTAACAATAAAAATAACATGGTTATTGAAGTTGTAATAAAGCCATGCTGCTAAGTAATTTAGCGTTCCGATACGTTTGTGAGTTACGCGAGAAACCTATATGGTTGTGGGTCTAATAAAATGCCATATGACAGATAAGCGCGCTGTATTTTTAGACTGCAAATATTAAAGGTCTTACAACCAGTCCTTAAATATTTGCAGTAATTAGAATAGTTTTCGAGAATCGAACTTAACGTAAAATTAGACTCTAACATATTTCACCTTAGGTTCATTTTACTTTATCACCGACAATGTTAAGATATGCGGTAACAACTAAGAGAGCTTATGAGGTCCCAATGGTGTAAGCTTTACATCAAAAAAATAAATGCTATATTTCCATAGCACCAAGTACGTACTATACGCTTTTATATCACTCTCATAGAGTTTAAACTCTTATTTGTCAACTCTTTATACTATTTGGTATCCGTTGTCTGTTTTTGAACGAAATTTTTAAGGCGAAGGCGCTTCGGGTTTTTTTTTCTGTGCGAAACTTGCAGAGTGGCTTGTATTCTAGTTTAACTGACAAAGCCATGCTTTTTCCTGGGCACTGTTTAGTCTATGGCATTATAAACTTAACTGGACACTATTACTAAACTAGATAAATTACTTAGTATACGCACTGTTATACTTTACCTACGTCCCAATGTGTGGTATATAATCGAAGTTACGCCTAAAACGTAATATACTTAATCAGGGCCTTGTACAGTTCATAACATGAAATAAGAATGTTTTTGTTGATTTTAAGCATAGAAAACAAGCGTCCTTGTTCTGAAAGATTAGAAATTTGAAAAAATCCCCATCTGGATTCTGTATTCCTAAACCATTAGTTATAATACAAAAAGCTACGTAGTTTGTCAAAATTCCAAAGCTCTCTCTTGTATTATAGAGGAGACCATATGTGCCCAGCTGTGCCTATGTGCTTAGTTCACCACTTCACCTACACGTTTTCAACTTGCGCTGACGTGTGTATCCAGAGGTTTTAGTAGTACTACCGCCATGTTTATTTCTACCGCAAAGTAGCATTGTTGCAATGCTGTGTTCCGATCTGGAGTGCTAGCTTGTGGCTTAACACCTAAGCCTCGGTTTGATGGACACAGGGCGATACTTTGTAGGACGTTTTACTTGCATGCCCTGCGAAGTGTTTCCCAGACTAAAGGCGATGATATGATTCCTCGCCGCGTCGTCGATTTTTGACGTATTTCGCCTTATGAATTCCACCATAGTCGTTTTATCAGAGCGTTGAAACTGCCACTAGTTATATAATTGTATTATACATATATAAATATAAATAATGAATTCAAAATAAGTAACGCTCGTTTGTCGATAATATAATAATAATGAATGTTTATTTTTTACAATAATGAATGTAAAATAACTACACTTAATAGTTAAGGTAAGCGTGCACGGTGACGGGGCCGCTACGCAAGGCATTGTGTATTTCATCTCGCCCATAGCCCGTAGTTTGCGTTGGTCAATAAACTTGCTAAAGCAATGTACGGGGGATTTTGTCACCGTGTGCGATAGCCATTATGCTACGTCCATTACATTATTTTCTGACGTCACCAGTCTAGTTCTGTGTTATGTGAGAAGTAATGACCTGAATATGTTTATTTGTTCTAAAAGATTAATGACATTCTCAAGAATACACTTATATATTCTGTTTACACACGTAAACAAAATATAAATAGGAATCTAAAACCAAATGTAAGTTCTTTATTAGGATCAATAAATAATAATGGTTGATATTTTATCGATTGTTGTTGTTTATCGATAGATTATTTGACATCGCTAAACTCTCTGTCGTCAAGAAAAAAAATATAATGGGCAAAGTATTGATTTACACCAGGCAAGTATCTCGACTCAGTGATAGGTTGGCTTGCCCGCTCGGTATCACTCATTCGAGCACTGGATGCGTGTAAATTAGACATAACAGATCCCATAGTGAGACAGGTGTCTAATTTTCGGAACGAGACGTATTTGTGATGATGATAGATACAATGTAGCATCGGTGACAATTCGGGTGTAACAAAACTAAACTTAAGTTGCCTACTCGAAAAGTACTGAGGAAGTTTCTTACACTTTAACTATACTGGTTCTTGAATGTACTGGTTTATATTGCTGTGCAGGTTAAGGTTTGCCAAAACGCTGTAAACCGCGTTTCGAGTTGCTTTCAGCACAGAGACAATTATTTCTTATTGATTTAAATATAGTTAGATTAGAAGATTTATAAAGCATTAAATAAAACAAGGCTAAAAACAAAAATTGCGCATGTATACATGTGCAAAGACTGCCTTACCGCTTGAAGCGATCGTCTCTAGACAACCTTTAATTAAAGAATAGCTGCTTGATTTTTTGGTAGCCGTAAAAAAACATAAGGTAATACTATGAGAAGTGCATGCGAAACTATCAACACGAACGCCACTATGGGTAAGCGACGCTCGTCTGAAATGTCCGCACCGACGTCGGGCTAGACCGCTGTAGGTATGTATTATACTTATATTAAGTTATGTTACGCCCGAACGAAAACCATCTCTCGTAGATCAATAGGTAAGAAATAAATGTTGTAAGAATTTTAGTATGCGCTAAGTTATCTTCATTCCCAACGGACCTAAGACTAAGACTAAAACTAAAACTAAAGCAATACGTGCGAAGCTAATCGTCATTTTCTGTTACATAAAATACTTTAATGGCTTCGATCGAAAATTTACTAGATATGTAATAAAATGTATAAATGAAAGAACGAAAATGTGACAAAGTGTCTGGTCTTTATTACTTATGATACATCATTGTTATCAGTCCAATACCGGCCCACTACAGGGTCCTCACGGCCCACTCAGAATAAGAAGGGTATAGGCGTAGCCCACCACTCTTTTTTTTTTAATAAATAAATATACTATGACAATACACACACCGCCATCTAGTCCCAAAGTAAGCGTAGCTTGTGTTATGGGTACTAAGATAGCTGATATTTTTTTTTTTTTATGAATAAAATACACATAAATACGTATAATTTACATATAAACACCCAGACACTGAAAAACATTCATGTACATCACAGAAACATTTTCCAGTTGTGGGAATCGAACCCACGGCCTTGGACTCAGAAAGCAGGGTCACTGCCCACTGCGCCAATCGGCCGTCATGTGGCCAAGTGCGGATTGGTAGATTTCACACGCCTTCGGGAACGATACTTATTATACATATGAAGATTTCTATAAATTCTATTGCTTTTGCGGATGTTAAGTACATAGACACAGAAGTTGTTTTTTTTTTTTTTTTTTAAATATAATAAAACATTGATGCCAATTTTGTTATGCATAAATCTATTAAACTACATTAAATTAACAAATCCAATAATATTTCTATCGTATATACGTTGAAGAAGATATTTAGTCTTTTCTATTTCGGTTGGTGTAAAGATTTGTGTACAGCAGAACTGGCACCATTGGTTTTCTTGTTAGCATTATAGAAAAAAAGGTTAACAATTCGTGAGTTAGAACCTAATTTTCACAGACAATTTTTTTTTCTTTTAATGGAGTCTTATCTAGTACATTATTGATCGAAGTTAAAAAACCCTTCACCTGTGCAAAGCGTTATAGGCTAAGAGCTAAACAATGATTTGCCTAAGTATTTTATACACATCCCAATATAGAACAAACATAGGTACCGAAATAAGCGTGTAAAAATAAACAAATTATATGTACATCAAACTTGAAATATAAAAATTTAAAAGTTACGTAGAGAAAGGTATTTTTAGGCCCGTTTTCCTGTGTCAGATTGTCAGTATCTAGTTTATATTTACAAAATATTATGTGAGTTCCGATGTAAAACAGAACAAGTAGTTTCGAAGCTCTTAGACTATTATGTACTGATACCGTGATATTTGTCGCTGTTTGATGACGTCACCTGTGCTTTTCCATACAGCTATTATTGAAGTGTTCGTTGAAGCGAATAATTAATAATGTTATTACAAATTTATTATTTGGAATATACTTACGGATACCGGTTCCATTCCGCTTCGGTTTTGTTTTGGTCACTGCTGCAACTGGCATTGTCACTTACCATCAGGTGTGAATGCAGTCAAGCGCTGGTACATACAAGGTGATTTAGAAACGGGATATTAACAATTATAATTTCTAATTAATTATATATTTTTTTTTATATAAAAACTAATCAAAAATATAATTTATTGATCAACCCTAACTGTAATGACTCAACATCACATTTATACGTGTATGTGTGTGATTGCGAACGTGTGCATTAGTTTTTTTTTAAATATCAGCTAAGACCTAAATATTTTTGCCGATGCCATAGTAATCCGTGAAATCATTTGACCTTAAATGTAACAGCTGATGTTAGGGTTGCCACCGCATAGTTTTGGACAAAAAACTTCGCACAGCTATTTCTCTAAAATATTTAATCCCAGGTAAAAGTATATAACATTTTTTTTAATGTAATACCTAACCTAGCATAATATCCCCTTTCGAACTTACCTTGATTATTTAAAGATAAATGGAATCCGGAGTGAAACCGATTCGTGTAGTTTGAGCCTCAAATAATAATTCTTAGACGCTAAAAAACTGTTGGTGTTCATTAATGGTATATGTATTTTGTGATAAATGAGATCAGATACGCCTTTAAAATAATCGTTAGGTTAGTAGATAAACGCATCGCAATTTACAAGTTCACAATATTGTCTGTTTTTTTTTTTTGGGTGTTATTGTATTATCTGTTAACATAGAGTTAAAATGTTAAGAGTACATGTGCACAATGTTTCATGAAAATCGACTGATCATGGTCCTCCTAAAATACAGTTATATAATGTTATATAACAAGATAACATTATGTTATATTTTATAGCATTAAATACATCGTAACAATTTTAATAACATAATAACTTGTGATATTTTGATACAAACTTATATAAAAAACTGAAACAAATTGATTACGACATTGTGATATTTTGTTATAAATTGTAAGGTAATAAATCTGACATCGTCATGCCCTACCAAAACGTGGGCTCTTATAATAAATGATATTAAAATATTTCATCAGCTTTAATACTTGATGGATTAAACGAATTCATATTAATTCCTTTATACTGCTCTCCTGCATAGTTGAGTAAATGCTACGTTAATAATTAAATTATAGGGCATGGCGCATTACCGGAGCTTTTAAAAAAATACTAAGTTTACCTATTCATAACAGGTTACAAATTATTGTTGCCATATTATGGTGGAAACATATTTACAAAACCTACATACATATCCTACATAAAAAAGGTGTGACGACCGATCATAGAAGTCTAAATATTACAAAGTTAAAATATGTTACCAAGTTATGTATAACATGCAACAAAATGTTTCATGTTATAATGTTGTAACAATTAACATTACATAACTGTGTGGGAGTGCCAAATAATAATACACTGTCCCTAGTCCGCGTCAGATGAAATTCATGTAAAAATATTTTTGAAAATACCAAAAAAATACAGATGCTGTTATAATAATATAGGGTAGGAAGTTTAGCGTTATTCGAACTGTCAAATGTATTTGACAGATAGATCACTGGTACAATTTTGTGGTGTCCATCCTTCATACAGTTATCGTAGAACCGCGTCAATATTAAAAAAGCTGGGTCCACACGCTGATACATGCTCGACGAGCAAGCTTCATATGCGGCGAATTTATGATAGTCATCATGCAGTTTGCTTGAATTAACCTTAAACTGCCGAGCATGTTCGCATGTGTTCATCCATTTTAATTTTCATGAACATTATGCAATAGTAAGGTTGGGTTTCACTCATGGGTAAGTGCAAGAATGAACCAAGAAGAACGGTTATTATAAGATCTAAAATTGGTTGCATATCTCGAAACACTAACTTGTAATATAAAATGGAACTTGTCCCTCTGGTTTTAAAGCTCAAATTTGTTCACAAATTAGCCAAAATATAGCAACCGTTTGTCAAATGCAAATCGAAGCACACAAATTGCAAGTCTAAAATGAGAACCATTAGCTCCATTTTACTTTGACGCTATATTAATCGATAACGTTGACGAAAAATGCAGTTAAAATGAAAGTAGTGATTGGTTTATTCCTGCACTATGCTTTGTGTTTAAACTTGCCTATTCATTAGATAATAAAACTCATCGAAATTGTCACAGTAGTTTGTAATCATACAATCACATAACATATCTAGGACTAAATGTATCATCTTTGCCGTTCGACCCGAGACACACACAAAAAAAAATATCATGGTGACGTAAAAAGTGAGAAATTAAAAAAAAAGAAGCTAGATTTCTGTGAGTAATGTATTTTTCTACTCTATCGTTTAGGAATGCTATTAGATATTTTTGGACCATTGTTAAGAATGCCATCAGTATTGGAGGTATAAAAGAAAATAAATGTTAGATTTCGTGGGTGTTGGCAGAGTTCAGTTGTTATACTCCAGTCGAGTGGAAACGAGAGATAGAGGTGGAAACGCATTTGTAACACGCCCGCCGAATGGCTCGCCACGCAACTCGGACACTGTTAAATGAAAATGGACTATTTTGAATACCCAGAAACCCACTAATAACTTAACGTGTATACGCTATCTGCTCCAAGCATTACAAATCAACATGCCCTCATCGATAGTAAACAGTAAGCACATTTCCCGAAATGTGTTGTTAAATGTTTTCTGGGCGTCACCCAGAGCCATGTGTCTGTTACTACACTGGCGTGGGTGATGTCACCACCCGCCACCAGAAAAACAGATACTAGTGCTACACAACAAAAGACTAGGGAATTTTAGTGTGTTCTGAACATACGAGATATATGTCGGTGCCGGTAATCGGTCGGGTGCTGCCAATACGCCCGATAGTGTATCGCGCGCATTTACAACACCCGTGTGGTGTTTAAAAGTTGTAGAGCGGCGTGTCGCAAGTGTGATTCCACCATAAGTCAACGCCTACTAACTTGCAAATCATTATGATCTGCACCCAGACTATTAGAGTATTTGGTATTTTTAAGGGCTCAATAAATAAAACACAAATATAAGTACTTTTTATACTTAAGTTATGTTGTACACAATAATGGTAGGGACACATAAACAATACGCCACGCGACGCTCTCGTGTTGAGTAAAATTACATCTAAGTGTACATTTCGACACATGAACTTGACGTGTTTTGGTAGTATGTCTCGTTTACTTGAATCCACACCGTATTGTAGTCCGTGTTGCTTTTGTGTTCCCGGCTTAAATTAAACCAATGCAGTAAAAGTACAAGTATATTTTAAGGACTTAAAAATTTTATTTACCATCGTGAAGTTTAATGCTTACATACCGCTAAAATGCATGCAATGCAATTTTATTGCCATCGATATAAAATAACCTTAATTCTGATTTTCTAATGGCATTGAAATCTTAACAGCGCACGCAATGACATTTTGTGACGTAAATTTATTTACTAAAAATGTACGTCAAAAGATGTGGTTAAGAGTGTGTTACGATTAGAGTAAGAGAGACCCAAGGCGCATTGCCTCACGAGGAAATCATCAGCGAAGGTTACCTTAGATAACACCAACGTCTCTTTGAAATTAAACAAAATTCGTGCTTCAGACAGTATACACGCTTGCATCGGACGAGGCAAGACTTACCTTGCGAGACTGCGTGCTGATCCTACGTTACTTTGGCAATTAAAAGGCTTGTGCATATTTGCAGGCCGCGTTGTAACATATTGCGAAACTCCTAATTTCAGTTAATTTCAGTTACGGTTCATACAAAATGTATAGAAGTAATTATAGGAAGACTGTGCATTGAAACAGGTACGTTGCGGCTCGACATACCCAACGGTATTAGATTTGTATACCTTCTCACATTCGAATAGTCATTTTCGAGTAGACTGTAACGTCAGATTAAAAAAGAACTTAGGGACCATGTTTTAAAGTCCAAATTTATCCGCACTACCGCAGCCACCACCTTTGGCGTAAAATAGGAATTCGTTGTACCGAAAATGCGACTCTAAAACGTGGAAATAAAGTCAATTTTACTGTGACGTTGTATGTCCATATTCAAAAATGACTCTAAGAGTGCAAATCTGTAGACTAACACCCGGAGTTAATAATCAATATGGACCAAAATCTTAAGATCAAATAATAAATATCATCCACCTTTATTAAACCGTTCTTTATACAGAGAAAATGGCCGACGCATGGCTGAGTGTCCTCAACAAACTTATATTAACACTGTTAAATTCAATCTTCGATCTGAAGATTTTGGGAGATAGACTATTAATTTCGTGCGTAAGATTATATGCGGTAATTAACTGTGATGAGTAAATTATTGTCTCTAAAAAATACTATATATTTAATAGCCCGGTGTTGGAATGATGACTGTACCAAGATGGTGGTAAAGGCGGTGCACTAATACGTCGTTTATGGCTTCGATATGCGACTCGGGCATCGCCCATTCTGCTCAAGCTTGTTTGAAACCGGATTCATATATCTTGAGCCTTAGAAACTACGCGGCGTAAAGTGAAGGCCGTTCAAGCAAAATGCGCCAGCGGAGGAATTCAAATTTGCATCGACTGCGACTTTCTTAAACGAGCGCGTTTTAAGATTGATCGCACGTAGGACGCAAACTGCGGGCCAGTGCGTTCGTTTTGATTTTGCGTGCTCATAAGATCATGCTATAAATTGCGAGAGCATGCTTGAGTACTTTCCACAGATAATTTTATACTTCATCCAATTACTTTACTTACCTCTCTCAACGACAATAATTATTGGAAAAATGATGATGTAGAAAAAGAGCAACTACTGAGTTTCTTGCCAGCTTCTTTTTTATAGAATCTGCCTTCGCAACTGGTGGTTGTCTCTACAAACAGAGAGACTGGCCTACTTGAAATAAATGTATTTTATCTTTTTGTAATTTTAAAAAATAGTTACATTTCTGATTATAAACAAAAATGATCATTTCACACAACGTGTAACCGAATTACGAAATAATGTTGAAGGATGCATAAGTATATTTCCTTAGGATTAACTCTGTAAAAATATTAAATCAAAAGAAGCATATTTATTTAACATTCTAAATGTTAACGTATGACAACCCTATTGAAGTTAAAGACCGACACGATTCTAATGATTTTAATTATGCATGTCATGTTAGGGCTGTATCTGATTTCTTTCAGTAAAAACTATGGCAGTGGTTTACTAATTATAAAACTATTAGGTTTTCGGTTCACAGATAAGTCACAGAGACAGTACATAATGTACCTCTAAAGCCTGCGAAGTATTATTTCGGTTTTCATTTACACGTTTTATAAGATATACAACTCAATTAAAAAAAAATTAAGGGCGATATAAAATTGTCTGTGAGAAATCTGCTCGGCCATGCAAGCGTAATACAATTATAAACGTTAGTAAGTAAACAACTTACGCCGCGTAGTTTCATAAACGACACCTGCAACTCGCGTATAACAACAAAGCACATTTGATACTTTAGGCAAACCAGTTGCAAAATAAATTCTGCGATTGCATCTATGCTATTTTTGCTATCCCAGCATCCATTTTCCATCATACAAATGGGTGATATCGTTTTTGACACAGTGTGATCATCACATTTTACACCACTGAGGTTAAGAATGTTCAAAAGGTGATGAACCAAACGTGATTGCAATAAATTATGCTAAGCCTTACAACAACTTATAATAAATTAACATTCGTAATTTGTGACGTCTCACGACGGTTATATGCGGTGTCATATTTGACGTCACAATGTGTGGCGAGTACGCAGAATCACAGATACTAAAGTATCAAGTGTGCGCATAAATGAATCCCTAAAAATAAGGTATCCCGGTAGTTATCAAGGAAGCTTAATATTTTTGTATTTTCCTAGTATGTAAAAAACGAAGCATTATAAAAGGGGTCACATGCGATCAATGGCGATGGACAATTTTCTGACGTCTTGGACGATTTCGATTGATGCATCGGTTTTATCATGCGATAAAAATCTTTCATATCCATACTAATGCGAAGGTATTTGTCCGTTTGTGTTACCATCTCACACTCTTCCAGCTTATCCACTGAGCTGACCTTGACGAAGTTTGGCACAGTTATAGCTTGCAATATGCAGATGGATATACAAACAAATACAACTAATTTTGCGTTAGATAACCTGTTTTATACAAATGTACAAAACAGGTTATCTAATGCAAAAATAATTTTGTAAGTCGGACCTATAGTTTCTATGAAACACGTTGAAATATACTAACACGTCAACTTTTTATTATATATATAGATATACTTTGTTTCCATTAAGTATTTGAGATTGATTATTATTAAATGGATTTGCATGTAAAAGATCAATGGGAACTGTCAATTACGTAGAATTGTCGATTGCCGTTGAACGTCTTAGGGGCCCTTTATGGTATCGTGTTGTCTTCTATGATTGTGTATGCATTATGCTATAGATGAGTATTTCGTAAACATTTGGTTGAAATAATAAGTGCGTAATAAAACACTTTTTCGTATTGAAAAATAAAACTGTCTTTTATTTATATTACAATTCCTACTTAAAACCTAAATAATAGCAAGTACATATCCTTTTTTATCAAAAAAAAAAAAAAAACTAATATTAATCAAAATTATAATAGTGTGAAGTCAACCAACCAACCATCCAAACCAAACCAGAGTACAGTATAGCTAACAATAGTTTCTTATTTGATTAATTAAAATGGTTAACGGTTTAACCGATTTACGAAAACTGTATATAAAAAAAAGGTATGTATGTAGTGGTATATTTACAGTCATCGCTGAAAGTTTACTTCTAAATTAGAAGTAAACTTTCAGCGATGAGTTTCATCATCATATCAACCGATAACCGGCCCACTAAGTTAAGCCGTTAAGGCCGTAGTCCACCACGCTGACCTAGCACCCCCGTCTCCCCCGTGGAATGATGCTAGCTCACAAACTTTCCCATTTTTTGGTAAAAGTTTAGAATATAAGAGGTCAAGTAATGTCAAAAGCTAAATGCATTGAAGTGACTGTCTGCTCGAGATACACCACAAATAACAGTGGAGCTGTTTTTGATGCTTCAATATTATATACACGGCTTCTGTTTGTTCTTAATTCTATGGCCATAACACAGATTATAAAGCAGTTTAAGGGCTCTGGAAAGATGCACACCAGCAAACCAAAAATGTTTTATACTCAGATCATCTTGCCCGGGCGATTTCCCATGTTTCATTTTTAACAAAAATATTTAACCAATGCTATTTATCTGGAGCTTTGATTGTAATATAAACATATTAGTGTTCTATCCCACTTCACGCTGCCTGTTGAGCCGTATCAAATCTTAGATTTTCAACACAAATACACCAAATGATACACATTCACACTCAAAGGATGTTTTTCATTAAAATAAAAAAATAAAAAAAAATTACTTTGTCGATAAGGAGTTTAATATGCAAAAATGACTCTCCAATTCTTTTACTCGAAATCCTGTACTAAGGCTGAATTTAAATGACAACAAATCACGCACTGTCAATTTGTTTAATCAACAGTATAATTTCATCTATCTAAAACGAACGGCCATTAATTAGGTAACAAACCAGCCACAAAATATTATTCGTTGAAATTTTCCCTCATTAAATAACGTTTAATTGTGAATCTTATTATAATATTAATATATAATTACATCAAAAATGTCTTTCTTAGGCCTTTAAATTTGACATACAAACATAAACAACTTATAAAACTGACAAAGGCTGTATGCATGGGCAGCCTTATCACATATTTTCCGCAAGCGCTAAACGTATGGGCTTAGTATAACTTAATTGTAAACTCACATAAAATTATATTTAATAAATTATACACTAATTTGCATAAACTATTTATAGAAAGGTAATTAATACACGTTTTTTTAGAAATAAAAACTAAATTTTTCCTTTCAACTAACTCTATGCCAAAAATCATCTTAATTGGTTGCTAAGTTAGTGGGCAAAGTAAAGACAAACAAACACACGCATTTATAATATTAGTTAGTAGCAAAATATTACATAATTATGCACAATATTGGGAATGTACTCGATCTTTTACTTTAGATCAGACTGAAAAGGAAAGACGAGCAGTGGCGTGTTTAGAAGGTATGCACAGCGTATGCAGATAATATAAAATAAAGAAAATCTCCAGTACAGTCCCCCCTCTAAAGGGATACCCCTTTAGAGGGGGAAGTCCCACATAACCTCCGTCCTGCCCAAGGATCGAGAGGTAGCGAATCTTTTCCACCACGTCAAAAACTACCATATTCCCCAACAGGTTAACCCGCTACCATCTTAGACTGCATCATCACTTACCACCATGTGAGATTGCAGTCAACTTGTAATATGAAAGAAAAAAAAAAGAAAAAAAAATCAATCTATTTGTATTATGAGCAAGCAATTGGTCTTAAATATAAAATAGTAAATACCTATCAAATACGTTAATTAAATGATGTCGGAGTTCTTTATAAAGTAGTAAGCCGGGTCTTCAAGCAGTTCGCTTTTCATCACGAGCTTGGCTAGGCGAACCTGCTCGTTGGGCATCGTCGGCAATGCTTTGTAGAACATCTGCGAAATAACATTAATTCAATTTATATATTTGCATGTTGGAAAGCGGTTAAGAAGCGGTGACGATAGCGGTGGCGGTAGCAGTGACGTGCACTTCATACATGTACAAAAGCACTGCCTGCCCTAAAATTGATATATAACTTGTATAGGAGGAGGATTTTTGCAGTTTCAAGCAATTTTCCCGCTGTATACATACCACGGTAAGTAACCCAATGCACGCCACTGGGTGATAGCCTAGCTAGGACTTCGGCTCCACTCTTAAGGGTCCTTTCAGTAAAGTATATAAAATTGTCGTCATCGTCATCACTTCAACCGATTGAAGTCCACAGCTGGACATAGGTCTAGGGAGTTCCAAAATCCACGGTCCTTGGCCGCTTGTTTCCAGCGGCTCCCAGTGACTCGTTAAAGGCCGACCAACGACCATTGAACCCCAACTTCCATCGGTTCTCCGAGCCATGTGCCTCGCTCATTTCCACTCTAGCTTTGCGACTAGCTGAGCTATGCCGGTAACTCTGGTTCTTCTACGGATGTCTTCGTTTCTGACTCGATCAAGAACTCCCAACCTAGCTCTTGGAATCGCCCGCTGAGTGACTCTGAGCCTTCTTGTGAGGCCCTAACTAATAACTAATTGTAATGACTTGAAATCCATTACGACATTGACATCTAAATAGATTCCTTCTAACCGGTGGTAGAGTCACTACAAACAGACAGACTTGACGTTTCAAAAGTGCCTATTTGAAATAAATGAATTTTGAATTTTGTTTTTTTTTTTTAATTTAAAAAATAAGTGTCAGCTAAGAAAAGGTTTTTAGAAAATATCCTAAAGAGGTGAAACAGGTCTTAAAAATTTGTATGAAACCTATGTTTTTCAAGTTAGAGACACCGTAATTCGCATTTAGGTTAGTAATTTAAATTTAAAATACATATATCAACGAACTATCTGTCTACAAACCTGAAATATAATTATACACACACAAACACACAAACACACACACACACACACGCAGACACTTCAAACTTATAACACCACGTCGTTTTTGCGTCGGGGTCTCAAAATTCGAAATGACAACCCTACGGTTTAAATTTCAAGGCTAATGTGGTCAGAGATTACTATTTTTTATTTTTTTTACGACTGTTCCCTGTGGAATTCCATGATAAATTATGAAAATTAACACCTACTTTCTACTCTCCCCTAAAAGCAGGAGAATCTGTATGATATAATTTATTAATATAATTGTCAAACAATATCAACATCTCCTGAGGATGCTCCGGTTTCGGAGCTAAAGTAGAGAGTACATTGAAGATCTGTTTTGAGTGTAGAATAAGGATTGAAGAGGTTTTAAGTTACACCATACAGATTCTCCTGCTTTTCGGTGTGTAGAAAGTTGGGCTTAATTTTAATAATGGTTTTTAATTTCCATACAAAAATTAAAGAATTATAACAAACTCACCTTTCGTGTCATAAGTTGAAGCCCGTGTACCTTCATCATATGGGCCTTCAAGATTGACATCCGCGGGTACCTGCATATATAAATGAACATTAATAACCCATTATAACGGCCGTCGGAATGAGAAGGGTTGGGGGGCGTCCACCACACAGGCCTAGTGCGGATTGGTGGACTTCGCACACCTTTGGGAACATTATGGAGAAATCGCAGGCATGCAGGTTTCCTCCCGATTTTTTCCGTCACCGTCAAAGCAAGTGATATTTAATTGCTAAAACACACGTGGCTTAGGAAAGGTACAAAGGTAGGGTAAGCATTAAAAAGTAAAATGGCATAAAATGGCAAAAACCTACTCCGTTGCCAGTTATATGAAAGTGTTAGGGTAGGCAGCGCTTTTGTGCATGTATGAAGTGCACGCCCCTAGCTATCCCAACCACTAGGCTATCATCATCGTCATCATGTCAACCAATTGACCTCCACTACTGGACATAGGTGTATTGTAGCCCCTAATACCACGGTTTTGTGCCAAGGTGTTGCCTTTTGTGGGCCTTAAACGTTCATACAACGTGCAAATGAAAAACGAAATAATACTTCACAGGCTTGTCATAAGTTTACACTCAGAACATTTTGTATTCGTCTGTATGGAAAAATAAATATGCTTATTTTTATTTAATACTAGCGTACCCAGCCCGCTTCGCCGGGCTTGATTTTGCTTTATTTTATTTAAACAATAAACTTACATGATTAAATTTTTAATTTAAGTCTGATAATATTTTAAAACGTTTATTTCTCTCCGTATTCATTCTCTTCTCGAGCGGGTGAAGATCATTATCTACACCCATGTACACCCAACAATAGAATATTATCATAGTAAATAAAAGCTGTATTTGACAGTTCAAAAATAGGAGTGCTCCGATCGTCACCAAACTTTACAGGATTACTCGCCAGGTCAATCCGGAGATACCCTGAAAGTTTAATTGAAATCGGACCAGCCATTTCGGAGCCTATACGGAACATACCCACACACTTTCTCTTTTATATATATAAGATAGATTTTCACAAAGTCAAATATTTCTTTATTCAAATAGGCACATAGATGGCACTTTTGATGCGTTATTATGTACAAAATGTGTACATAGCAGTGAGTAGTGATGGCGATAACTACAATCGTGAACTTAAAACTAAAGCTACGAGGGTTCCAATCGCGCCCTGGTCTAAGAAGAAGCCCACAACAAACTTAGCCGGGTGTTCTTTTTGTTATCACCATCTCACATTGTCGTACGTCACCTTTTTGGGCAGAGCCGGCAGGCGAAGGGCGGTGGAAGGCCTCTGTGGTCGCGGTTTATGTGCAGTCGAAGGTTCATGAGCTGTGAAAAGCGCCGATCGCACTCATTGCACGCGAACCGCTTCAACGCTGCATCAGAGTAAAAAAAAAAAATTTCAAACATGTTCGGAAATTTGAGCATGATTTTGACATCCCCCTTCGACATAAATCGAAGTTGTAAATCCATATCTGTCGTGATTTAGCTGTTTACTTCATGATAATTATATATGTAGCTTGCTATTGGTAAAATCGGTTAAAATCGGTCCAGTAGTTATGGAGCATATTGAGTACACAAACAAACAAAGAAACAAGCCAAAAAAATCTTTCCTCTTTAGAATATTAGTATAGACTAACTATTGCCACCGTTATATATAGAAACCGTTAGATTAAGAGAGAAGATACCAAAACACGTACTTTTCTGTAGAAAGCATTCAATTTAGGCGTACTTATACAGACATTCTTAAGTTGTATATTCCTTTCACAAAAATCGGATGTTAAAAAGAACTTAAATGAAAAAGTTTTAATTTCGCTTTTAATTTGTAAAAGATGATTTAAATCGGTCCAGTAGTTATGGAGCTTATTGAGTACAAACAAAGAAAGAAACAAGCCGGAAGTCTTTCCACTTTAGAATATTAGTATAGACTAACTGTTGCTACGCTGGATTTTGATTTTAAATCATCCCGTAGGAAGTTTATTTGAGAGATGTGTACTAACATAGAATAGTAACCGTTAGATTAAGAGAGAAGATACCAAAACACGTACTTTTCTGTAGAAAGCATTCAATTTAGGCGTACTTATACAGACATTTTTAAGTTGTATATTCTTTTACAAAAATCGGATGTTAAAAAGAACTTAATTAAAAAAGTTTTAATTTCGCTTTCAATTTGTATAAGATGATTTAAATCGGTCCAGTAGTTAAGGCGCCCATTTATTGGAAACAAAAAAAAATAACAAACAAAATATTCTCTCCTCTTTGTAATATTAATAAGTAGAGATATAGATATGTTTGCGCCACCTGCATACACATGATGAATTTATCACGAATAAAGTTATTGAGGAGAAGTACAAAGCAGGTTAGAAAAGCCCGTTTTCAGTAAACCTAGGAATCGCCTTAATAAGATGATAAGAATTCTCTTAATATTAATAGGTACTAGATGTATATGATTAAAGTTTTAGATTTATACGGCGTCTAACTCGTTAGACACCGTATAAAGGAGTTCGTGAAACGTTTTTTTTTTCTCTAAGAATCACCTAAATCACTAGGTACCCGATGTACATATTATGATTAAAGTTTTATATTTACAAGACGCGATGCCGAACTCGGTAGAAAACACATAAAGGAGTCCGTGAAACGTTTTTTTTTCTCTAAGAATCACCTAAATCACTAGGTACCCGATGTACATATTATGATTAAAGTTTTATATTTACAAGACGCGATGCCGAACTCGGTAGAAAACACATAAAGGAGTCCGTGAAACGTTTTTTTTTCTCTAAGAATCACCTAAATCACTAGGTACCCGATGTACATATTATGATTAAAGTTTTATATTTACAAGACGCGATGCCGAACTCGGTAGAAAACACATAAAGGAGTCCGTGAAACGTTTTTTTTTCTCTAAGAATCACCTAAATCACTAGGTACCCGATGTACATATTATGATTAAAGTTTTATATTTACAAGACGCGATGCCGAACTCGGTAGAAAACACATAAAGGAGTCCGTGAAACGTTTTTTTTTCTCTAAGAATCACCTAAATCACTAGGTACCCGATGTACATATTAGGATTTAAGTTTTTTATTTACACGACGCGACGCCGAACTCGTTAGACATCACGTAAAGGAGTTCGTGAAACGTTTTTTTATTCTAATAATCACCTACATAAATGTGCCTCACCTAATTTAGTGTGTTAATTTATGTAAAGTTTATTGTAATTGCGATTTCCCGTCTCTCATGTGTACTATCGTTAAGGTTACCTGTCAGAGATCACTTTAGTGGTAAGGTCGCCTTTTGCTTCTAATTTTTTTTAAAAGTATATTTTTAATTTCTCCTTTACTACGCAATAAAGATGTTTAAATAAATAAATAAAAATAAATAGCTAGGCATCCGATTAATGATATTCCTAGTCTTAGTGATAACGGGCAATAGACTAGCTGTGCCCTGCGGTTTAACCCGCATAGACGACTCACGGTTATGCGTGTTCATGTGCGCGACGATGGCCGCTTTGATGTTGAAACTCCGCTGGCAGTGGTCGCACTCGTAGCGTGCATTGTGCGTTTTCATGTGTCTCTACAAATTAATAAATAAATATATATAAAATCACGACTAAACACACATCATCTGGCGCCAAAGTAAGCGTGGCTTGTGTTATGGGTACTAGGATAACAGACGAATATTTTTTATGAGTTATATACATCATATCAACCCATTAATCCCCCACAATGAGAAGGGTTTAAGGCTGGCCCAGTGCGGATTGGTGGACACACCTTTGAGAACATTATAGAGAACTCTCAGGCATGCAAGTTTCCCCCCGACGTTCTCCTTCGCCGTTGAAACAACTGATATTTTTAATTACTTAAAACGCACATAACTTGTTGGAGGTGCGTGCTGGAATTTGAATCAGCCACCCGAAAGTGAAGTCGAGCTGCTACCCACTGCGCTATCACCGCTTTTTATAAATAATACACATTGATACTTATAAGGCTGACAATCCAGATTCACTTAGCAAATGCTCGTAAGCTGTGCGAGTGCGTCGCAAAACGATACCAACTTGGATTCGTTACGTACGCATTATGCTCGAAATGCTGCAACATTTCGTGTTTAATATAAGTATGGATTATTTCATAATTTATATTATTACAGATAAATTAAATAATATTTTTTGTAACTGACTTAGTATACGTCTTGGCTATAGTCGTAAAAAAGTAATAGGCCCGTTTTGACATTTGTCATCGCGACGTAACTAGTTATGGAACCATAAGACTCGGTACTCGATACTCACGATAAATCAATTCAAGTTTGTATCAGTACTTCATTGATATGATTATGTATTGTAAAGTGTTCGCTCGTTCAAAGTATTCCTTTAACTTCACAACCAATTCGCGTGACTGGCTGTTGATTATACGTCCACTTTTCAACATGTTGAAACAGAGTTCGTACTATATAACAACAAACACAAAAAACGAGTCAAATCACTATGTTTAAATCAATGTCCAAAGTAGAAGAGCCAAAGTTAACGTAATAGTAAACAGTATATATCAAACTTAAACGAGCGCACAGTCAACTTTACAAGATGGGGAACGAAACTACGCAGTGCGCGCGGGTACGCTTCAGTCATGTGCCGCTTGGTCAGAAATACCAACTCAGACTCATTATTTAGAACCCAGTGTCGTCAAATCAAAATTTTATTTGCAGCTTTGAGAACCAAGCTCATTCTTTGCAGTAAAGATTACTACACAATAATTAATTTCGATATTCAGTAAAAAAAATGGTTACAACTCTGGAATAAAAAAATAAAAAAAAGACAGAACGTAACTGTTTTCGAAACGTTTCGCAATAATTATAAATTGCTTGCTAGTTGCTACTATAAAGTAAGCGCAAAAAGAATACTCGCGATATATTCTTTAATATTATTTAACGTCCCAAAAAAATTTACGTATTTTTTAAAACATTGTATTTTAATTTTATTGTTTCTTTCAGTTTTGTTCCAAGTTACATTCTATGGTCTTGCACCAAAGTTAAACGGGCCTATTAAATTTTTACGACTATAGCTGTAAGTATACTAAGGATGTAAAGAAACAAATAAATAGTATACAGATAACCACTCGGACACTGAAAAACATACATAAATGTTCATCACACAAAGATTTTCCAGCCTTGGGCTCAGAAAGCAGGGTCGCTGCCCACTGCGCCATACGGCCGTCATACATTTTTATTTTATTTTTATTTTATTTATTATTTATTTGGGACAGAAAACAATAACATATTACAACAATAGCTCTTAAATTGGGTTAATATGTAATCCACAGCAGTGGATAATATTGTAAGTAGCAGTAGGGCGATACGATGTAGACACAGGTAACACTTACTTACTGACAGATAATATTAATTGTAGGTACCTAAAGTACCTAATCAAAAATTAAAATTAACTGTCATAGCTTAGCATTAATTATCATTAACTTAATGCAAAAAAAAAAACTCTAGTGCTACTACAAAGTAACAATTTGTACGGAAGGCAGACCCTGGATTGTCTAGTGCCGACTTTGCTGAACAGCTTGCCTTATAAACTAAAGCAGGAAATAAACTCTAAAAACATAAAGGAGAAACTTAAAACATTTTTCTTTCAAACTAATAAATGTAATAATAAATAGCTGGAACATCCTGTGTAAAGTTTACTCAAACGATAAAGTGCGATATGTGGAACTGGTTGAAACGCGATCATTATTTTTTGTATTTTTTTTTTGGAACTACCCGTCATATATCATATTTTGTATGTAGCTTTAAAATACTGTACCTACTTGTAATTCCGAGCGCTTAATGATGAATACCGGTGTACGGATAAATCCGTCTGGGTTTTTGTTACGCCGTAACAGATATTGTTATGTTAACATAAAAAATGTTCATAAATTTTCATAATTTCATTTTACTAAAAAAGATACAAATCAAAAAAACAACAAAGGAATAGAAAAATTAATTGATAGATTCATATAAAAGAAAGGAAAGAAAGAGAACACACATTGAACTTGGAAGACTAAATGACTAATCAGAGAAAATAATATTAATAAATATTATTTTGTACTCACTAATAGCGTGACACTGCCCGTGTAGCGTCGGAAGCAGATTTTGCACATGTACGGCCGCGTGCCGGCGTGCATGTGCTGATGTGCCTTAAGACTGGCGCTCGACACAAAGCTAGCTGAGCACTGCGTACAATCGTATCTGCAATCCCACATACGTTTTTTTAAAGTGATAACTTGTTAAAAACGGTAAAAGGTGAGGGAATAACTTTTTTTTTTAAAGTCTATTAAAGATTTTAAACTTCGTCGTTAATCAACATTTCTTAAATATAGTTCAACGGGTACATACCACGATAAAATTTTTGGATTTGTCGATATTTCGACCCAGTTATTATAATATTTTTATTTATAAATTATAATTATATTTTTGATACCAAGCTTTTAATAGTTGACAAACGCTACCGGATCGAAATTATCGGTTGATATCTTGTGAATGTCTCTTAAAAAGTTCAAAGTTTGTATTAAACATAAGCTTATAGAGAAGATCGTGACCACGATCTATGCAACTGGGCGGATGAGTCCCGTCGTGGCCACGATCCATGCAACTGAGTCGAAATATCGACAAATGCAAAAATATTATCGTTGAACTATATTTAAGAAATGTTTAAGTCTATATTATATAGATATTAGTGATAACTTCTTTAGGAGCGTTCGTCGAGCTATTGGTAGGGGAATAACTTCTTTTGGCGGGTTAGGGTCACAATAACCCGACACTCTGAAGTTAGGTATATGGTTTGACAGTGTACACTTGAAAAAGTCCGCGGGCTCATTCCGGTGATTTAATTGATTCATTTGTACAAAAATCCCAAAATTAAGTGTCGAGTGATACTCGGTTCGATAATCCGATAATGAGTCTATTAGTATCCCAAATGTAATTGTTTATATTAGGTCAATTTCTTTAATTATGTAGTAATACTTTTCGTTGTTAGTGCAAACGGGCATTAGACACTTGTATTACAACAAAAAAAAAGTGACTGACTGACGGACTGACTGAATGATTGACTGAACGGCTCTCTCCATCGCCCGCTCTTAAGTTTTTTTCTAATACCCCTTTCCACTAAACCTTGGCATCGGATAGATCGGATGTCTATAGAACAATAACCGTTTCGCTAACTCTTAAGTCTTAGGTGATAACTATTGGTGAACGGTTGATGTTTTCCTAGGGATCTTCTTAGATTAGGCGTTACTTATTTCGTCGTAAGTAAAAACGGACATAAATGATTTTAAGTTTATACTCACTTCTTGGGCGGCTTTTGCTTCTTCGAGCCCTTGGACAGAAATGGTCTTGAGCGGCCCCGGCCTCCGAGATATTTCGCGCGAGCCTTTAGAACTATCTGCGCATCCGGTGAGTTGCACCTCTTCTCGTGTTTGTAAAGGTTTGTTTTACTGGAAATTATAACAATATTTTTGATGCCAATTTTTTAATTGTTGACAAACGCTACCGGATCGAAATTACCGGTTGATATCTTGTGAATGTCTCTTAAAAAGTTAATAGTTGGTTTTAACGTAAGCTTATCGAGAAGTCCTATTATATTAAAAGCGAGGGTGTTAATGATTACTCTAACCAGGTTGCTTCTTAAATTGTTTCAAATGCCTATGTGAGTTGGTGATGACAAAAAGAACACCCGAGTAAGTTTGTTATAGGCTTCTTAGCCCAGGACGCGTTTTTGAACCCTCGTAGCTTTAGTTTTGAGTTTACGAATATGGATATCGTCTATCTCATACCATGTACACAGTTTTTATGTAATTTACGCATCAAAAGTACCATCTATGTGCCTATTTGAATGGGATAGGAAAGGTTTAGGCCTGTCCATGGCGCTGGATATACTCCTAGCATAGCTGTCTTATATCCTGCTGAGGATATTGATATGGCTTAAATTGTTGTTAGACCATGGCGTGTTTGGAACCCCTGATAGCTGAAGTTCTAAGTTTACGAAAATTTGGTTATGACCATCTTTTCACCACCATGTACTTGTACATTTTTCATGTAATGTACGAATCATATGGGCCTACTCGAATGAAGATATTTTTGACTTTGACTTAATAGATAGATAGATAAATTCTTTATTGCACACAATTAAGGGATAAAGATAATATAAATTGAAAACAAAAATATAAGAAGACTAAAAATGCGCAGAGGCGGCGTTATCGCTTTGAGCGATCTCCTCCAGACAACCCTTAATGAAAGAAGAAAATGATTATGGAAACGGGATAGTGCAATTTTAAAAATATGTTATAAAATAAACTACATCTACTATATTTAACAATAATACATAATATTAATAGGTTAAGCAACAGTTGATGACAAGGTGTTTCCGTTATTAGATCTAGTCTGTTCAATTTCATAGCGTCGGTACACCGGTAGGAGAATTTGGCATTTTACATAAATTTTTTATGCGAGTACTTATTTGTTGATATTTTGGTTTTTATTTTATTCTTATGATATTATAAAAAATACGAATATAAATAATAAAGACTCGTTAAAGGAATGTTTATAGTAGATAAACGATAATAAAATATACACTATTTTTCATCTCGCGTAGTGTTGGGTTCATTGTGTCTTGTAACTATTTATAACAAAGGATCCAACATCATAACGTTCCGAAACCATTCTAAAATATCTAGCATTTGTTCGACGTAGGTACTACATCAAGTACGAAAAAACTTTTTCTACCGAAGTCAACAAACAGGACCTCTCACTACGGCATGGCACTTCGATAAAAAAAAAACAAATTCTCCTGCAGGTGTACGCCGCAGGCGGCGTCCTCTGGTAGCGCAGCGGCGCCTTTGACAAAATGCGGCAAGGGCCAAGACGGTATGGCACAAAGGCGACTAAGCGAATGGAATTTACTCACCTACGGAAGTTTACACCGCAAGCTAGACAGTATAGGTATCTCTCGCCATGTTTCTCGTGGTAGTGCCGTTCCGCTGCTGGTATCGACACAGACTGGTGGTCACATGTTGTGCACCTGCATACATACAACGTGTAAATGAAAACCGATAATCCTTCGCAGGCTTTAGAGGTACATTATGTACCGTCTCAGAGACTTATCTGTGAAACCGAAATCCTAATAGTTTTTGAATATTGGATAAAAGCAGGCGTTACTTGGCGGAAATCCATAATATATTATGAAAAATAAGCTTAATTAGCTATACTCCGCGAACAGCAGGAGAATCTGTATGGTGTAATTTATAATTTCTTCAATTCGTGTACTCCACACAGCCTCTGTTGATTCTTTTTAAGTATGCTATCAACCAAATCTGAATTGTATTTTAGTAAAATATCATTTATCACATGGCACATGCAAATGGTTACAAGTTACAACACACATCACCATCTAGCCCCATAGTAAGCGTAGCTGGTTATGGGTACTAAGATGACTGATGAATATTTTAATAATATACATAAATACTTATATTAACCCAGACACTGAAAAACAGTAATCACAACATTTTCCCACAAGTTGTGGGAATCGAACCCACAGCCTCGGACTCAGAAAGCAGGGTTGCTGCCCACTGCGCCAATCAACAGTCATGAAACTGAAATGACACTGAAAGGTAATCTGATATAATCAACATTCAGTTTTACATATGTTAACAACAAAAATTCCTAGGTATTGTAAAAATTATTTGACTCACTGTAACATAATGCCATCCATCATATAAAAGTCAGTGGGTAGAGGTGGTGGTTTGGTCTCCTGCATGATCGCCACTAAACTCTTTATAAGCAACTTTTTATCGTTTCTTAACTCTGGATAAACTGACTGTATACTTTTTATATAAGAGTGTCTAAAACAAAAATCAGCTATTTATTTCAGTTATTTTTCAATGATTTTACCTCATTGGTCTAGTGGTTAGCATATTAAGATGTGAATTCATGTACTTAGATTTAAATCCTATTTTTAACCAACAATGGATGCAAAAACAATGGAGTGTTACAAATTTGACAAACAATGGAGTTTGAGATGTCTTTTTATGTTGCATTGAATTTCATGAATGGATGAACCAATTATGACTTTGGTTTTTTTTGTTAGGAAGGTGAATTATGTTAGGAGATTGGGAATGATAAAATCATTCCAACTCATCATTTTGTTTTTCGAGTTGTCAAAAATGGGCTTTTATTTTGACAACTCGAAAAAAAGGCCATTCAAATGAAGAGCCAGGCCATTCAAAGAGCTTGACTAACTAGTATATTCATATTGAATCAAGTCAATTTGAAATATATTATATATGTATTACATAATAAATTAATCCAACCAAGTACAAAATGAAGGATAAATAAGCAAAATGAATGATAAATCTTTTGAAAGATCCTCTACTATCTTTTTCAACTATTAAATTCAATCTTGAACATTTTGGATAATATTGATTAGATTTTTGAGAACTTCAGGCAATAGATTCTTTGTCTTAGAAAAGATTGATTGATGGCCATCTTTGACCAATTTTTATCAAAAATAATTGAGAACACTTCCAACTAATTCACCTTTCACCAACCAAAATTCCCACAGACCCATTTTTGACCAAACTCAAAACTCCTTCAAGAAAGAAATCCAAACCTCCGAATATGCTATCCAATAAATATGTTAAACATTACCTTTTATCCTGTTTGACCATATGTGGCCTTTTTTTTGGGAATTTTTTATCCAAATAAATAACAGGTACCTCATCTTCAGGTGAAAAATCCTGATCACTATCTTTATTGGTAGATAACTCATCCTTTATACTAACATTTTCCTCTACCTCTTGTTCTTCCTGAGTAGAACCTTCATCGTTATCCAAGTACACATGTTCAATGTCCTGAAGAACAGAAGATTTTTTAATTATATTCTGTGTAGCCCAGTTCAGCAAGAGAGCAGTTCTTTGCTTTTGTCAAAATAAAAAATTAACAAATAACCACTTTTGAAACATCAACTCTGCCCGTTTGATTTGGCTCTACGACTGGTTTAGAAGACTTATTCTACCAGGAATCTTACAAGAAACGCAGTAGTTGTTTTTTACAACAGAATTAGATTACACCAGCACAGCTAGCAGTGTCAGGAGACATCTCCCCCTGGGAAGAACAAAATTTTATCTTCTTGCACAGTTTTATCCACTCTCTGCGGATTGATGCACTGATGGACATAACATCTAAATAATATATGTGTAATTATAAACACAAACAGGGGTAAACTTCTCCTTCTCATTGTTGTGGTGCTTTAGCAGGTGGACAAGTAGTATTTTTGTCCCTAGCTTATGGCTAGCTGTGCAGTGCACAAAAGGTTTCTACTCGCTAAAAGCAAGGTCATCATCCAATCCAAACCTAGTTCATAACTGGTACTCTTTTTAAATTTAGGCAACTACATTACATATCAGTAGATTTTGAAAACAAACAAACGAAAAGCAAAATAACATACCTGAAATTTGTCGTCCTTGGTAAGAACTTCTATGCTTTTTCTAGACGGGACTGTTGATTTATCGATAGCATCACCGACTATAACTAAGAAGGTATCATCGTCACTATCCATGTTTGTGTTCCTTGTGATTATATTTTTATTCAATTTTTTTCTTAAATTTTAGTTTAAAATTGAGGATTGGCTCGCATAAGTGCATACGTGAATACTTCGGTACCTAATTAACAGATAAATATTATTGTATGTAATTCAAAATTCTATAGAGTACGATAATAAAAATATGTTAATATGAAATGGTTTAAATCCCGTATTGGAAATATTCCTCACTGAAATCAAAAATTACGAAAATTGCGGCAAAAGTATAAAAAAATTACACTGAGCAAAGGAATTCGACTGTTCTACTTTGGTAAATAGTATTTCAAAGTACTTGGTATTTATTATTTAAGTGGTATTTATAAACTGGTATGTGGTATTCACTAGGTATTTTGTTTTTTAACTGTGGTTATTTAATAAAATTCCTAATAAAATCCACAGATGATATTTATTTAAAAAAAATATTGGGAAATATCTGTTATCTCTATTATCGGACATATCGAACTACACTATGATGTTTAGTAAATATTTATATTTTTTTCTAATTATTTATAACGAGATTATTACTAATTATTATTACTAAACCCTTCTTTGAGCTCTTAAAAATTATTATGTTATGCACATGACTTAACAAGGACTGACATCGATTGACAGACTGACATATCATTAATCTGTGAATGACAGTTTTATGGTGCAAATTCTGTACTATTGTACAGAATTTGCATGAGAAAGTGTAAAACTGTAAATATTTACGAAAACTAAAACTTCTGTATTTACTAGTGATTAATGAGTACCTACTACCGAATGAGATTATTAGTAGGTATTTATTAATTGACTGAGTTGCTATGTAGAGAAACAGTGAGCTTACACGTTAAACATATTTAATCAATTTAGAGTAATTTCTTTAGTTTTCGCTCTGTTCTGAACCTCGGAATCAATAATGGGAACTACTAAGGAGAGTAATTATGTGTACTCTAAAATATTTCCCACATTGAAAGTAGCTGCAATGGAAGAAACTTTAACTCAAGCTGTAATAAACTTTAAAGGTGAGACTGTGGCTTTTCAATTTGGCGCTCAATTATTTTTATTATTTACAATATAATTTCAGATATTGTATTGGAATTAGAGCAGCTACATTTAGAGAATAAAAATTACAAAAAAATGTTAGATGATCACAAGAAAAAATTGGAAAAGTATGTATAACAATTAGAATTTATTTTTTCATTCTGTAAGTAAAGTTTTGATGCTTAAGTTATGATTATTAAAAATTTCAGTCCAACATGTAGCAGCTGTGATGATTTTAAGAAGATTATTGAAATAAAGGAACAAATTTTATACTCTGTAGGTAAGTACCTAAAGAGTTTTCAATGCAAATGCAGCGCAGTTGAGGCCTTTTAGGCCATTGGCATTTTATGTAAAGTAGGGGCATTAGTAGCCTGCTAGTGTGAGCAGGCCAGTACTTAATGTAGTTTTTACTTTAACTATAGTTTTTTTTTTTAACTCTAGTATGAAGCTTACAATAGACATTAAATACTTTTTAAACCATAATACTTTTTTTAATTTTTTTTTCCAGCTTCAACATTAAACCAATTGACTCAAACAAAAAACTTTAACTTGATAGAAGTAATATTAAAAAAAATATATGGACATACCAACATACTAACTCCACCAAAAAGTGTATCACCAGAAAAAGAGAATGAACTACCAGAAGAAAGTACAAAAATAAATATGTCTGAAACTTCATTTATAAGTCCAAAAAAAGAAGTTAGATGTTTGGAATCTAAAAATGAATCTGTGTCAGAAATTGAAGGTACACCGACCGGTCGTAAAAGTCCAATATTCCAGAGTAAAAAAACAAAGACTTCTATAAGTAGTAAGAATTCTTTAAGTTTGAAAGATAAAAAGAAATGTCCTGAAACTTGGTAAGACTAAATGCTAATTTTATACCCATACTAATATTAAAAGCTGAAAGTTGTTTGTTTCTTTCTTGCCCCAACAAGCAACCAATTACTTTCATTTTTGGCATAGAGTTAGTTGTAAGGGTAAGTAAGATGGCTACTTTTTTTGGTTTGCACAGGATTTGCAATAAACTGTAATAAACAAACCCTCCATTGGACGAGGCTTTTAGACCAGCAATGAACTGTTATAAGCTATTGGAAAAATAAAAAAAAACACATCAGGCATAGTCAAATGAAAGTCAAATATTTATTTATTCCAAAAGTGAAATTATGGCGATTACTACATTTCTAAACTTAAAACTCCGAGGGTTTCAAAAGCGCACTTGTCTGTGTAGAAGATTATAAGATAGGATACCTTATATCCCAAGAAAAAAAATCAGAACTTCCATGGTTAGTATTACCATGACCATCCCTGTGGAAATTACCATCTGTTACTTTATTTACATGGGTAAGTGTAGAATGGTCTTGATATAGTAAAAACCAGTTGTCTGGCAATAAAAGGTGTTCCTCAATAAGTAGAATATAACACAACTTGCTTCTCCACACAGGCCAACACCAGAAAAGAAGACGATAAAACTATCATACCCTAGTCCAACACAAAGCAGGTCTGGAGGTAGAATGAGGCAGGGCAGATTGAGCTTCATCAAAATGAAGAGCTGTAGTGTGGTCGACCTCACGTGCTCACCAGAGAACAGTGGCGGAATTGATTGTAACGAAAACAATAATAAGGTATACTGTATATATACTGTGATGTAAAGACAAGACAAGACTCGGAGATAAAACTTTCAGTTATTGGATAAAAGCTCTGTGGAATTCCTTATTAATACTATAAATGCGAAAGTGTGTTTGTTTGTCTGTCCTTCCTTTACGCCCTAACTAATCAACCAATCCACTTTAGTTTTGTCCTAGAGCTAGTTGAAATGACGGAGAGTAACATTAGCTCTTTTTGTTATAGGAAAACAAACTGCTGGAGCCGTTAGTTTATCTATGATCTTAATGTTCAATGTATGCCTTTCAAGTATTATTATGCCCTTATTAAATTCCGACGTTCATCATATCAACCGGCTCCTAATTAATAGTTTGATGTTTAAGATAAATGCTATATCGAGTGTAAGCCACGCGGTTTTGCAGCTGTATCAATTATTCACAGAAATTTCGTCCAGCGGAGAAAATATTGGAATAGTTACTTAAATTGATCAGCTGCTTCCAAATTTTGTGCACAAATTCATGTTTTAGGTTTTATAGTAAACTTCAAGTATTTTTGATATTTCTACAGTTACAACCTGTAAATGAAAACCAAATTAATACTTCGCAGGCTTTAGAGGTACATTTATGTACTGTCTCGGTGACTCAATAGTTTTTGAGTAAACCACTGCCATCCTTTTTACTGAAAGAAATCAGTGACATCACATGCAAAATTTAAATAAAGTGACTACTGTTTCTTTATTAGTTACGCGTCGCGTAGCGTAGGTACTATGCGCGTGTCGGTCTTTTATCTTCAATAGGGCTGTCATACGTGAGCGAACGTAGAAAATGGAAAATAAATATGCTTCTTTTGATATGATATTTTTACAAGGTGATTCCTTATTAGATATACTTATGCACCCTTCAATTACGTTACACGTTGTAGATCGGACAGATTAAGGGCGTTGTAGTTGATCTACGAAAAAAAAAAATATCAGTGTACATTTTATATTGTAGGAGTATTATAAGTTTAAAATATTTTTTAGTGTAAGATGAAAAAGGAACCGATAGATAATGATGAGACAATCCTGCCGTCTCCCACAAGTGGGCCAGTTAATTTTCCACCGCTGTAAGTATACTCTGGTATCAAATGAAATAACTTGACTAGTAGAATAATTTACAGTATATTGAAATTGCATGGAATTTAGGACATATTACCTAACGAAATGAAAACTAAAATATTCTAACAATTTTTTTGTCTGATCGATGCCCTAGATTGATAAGGAAAGTGGTTACAGGAGGTGTTAACAATTATTCATTGTAAAGTCAACATCTCCTGAGGATGCCCCGGTTTCGGAGCGAAATGTGCGTAGAGGGTACATTACCGAAGATCTGTTTGGTATGGATACACACACCAAACAGATAATGATTGAAATTATAAATTACACCATACAGATTCTCCTACTTTTCGCGGACTATAGCAAATTAAGCTTAATTTTCATAATACATATATCATGGATTTCCGCAAAGTAACGTCTGCTCCAATATTCTATCCAATAAGAAATGTGGTTGACTGGTTCCCAAAGACCTAACGAATTATTTTTAATTTATCTCTTAGTACATTATATATACATGGACGGCCGACTGGCGCAGTGGTTAGATTCCCACAACTGGAAAATGTTTGTGTGGTGGGTGTGAACATGAATGTTTTTCCGTGTCTGAGTGTTTATCTGTATATTATAAGTAATTCATTAATTATTTCATCAGTACCCATAACACAAGCTACGCTTACATTGGGGCTAGATGGCGATGTGTGTATTGTCGTAGTATATCTATTTATTTATTTATTATTTGCCGTTTTCACAAGCAGCTAACAAGGCAATGTCTGAATAAGTAACGCCTAATCTAAGGAAATTATTAGGTATGTAATTTTTTCACTAATAGTTATTACCGTTAAGAGTTGGTGAACCGTTTTTTTCTACAGAAATTATCTCTATCGTTAGGCATTCGATTTAGATGATTCCTAAGTTTAGTGAAAACGTGCATATATTTATATATTTTATTTTACATTTCAGCTATAAATCTGTGGCGAGTGACAGTCCAACAAAATTCAGAAAGCCACTGGCTATGCCAAAATTTAAAATAGAAGTGGACACAAGCGACAATGAATTGGAGAACAAATGTGTATTCAATGAAAACGGAAAACTGGTTGAAGACTCTATTAATCTCCTAAACCAGATCTCCAATAGGTAAATATCAAGAAGTTCTAGATTCATATCTGGTAATTTTCATTAGCTTAGTGATAAACGACTAAGACACCGGGAGGTATCTTTGCATCGTTGGAGTCTATGTAGGACTAAAGTGTATCGATTTCGATTTTCGGATGGACACTTGCTGATAACCGCCTGAGGGGTTGCTACGGCGTCACCGGGGGAGTGGGGCGAGCGCGAAACCTCGCCATGAGAAGAGCCCCAGGGCTCGACGACATCGGAGGGAGAGTGGGAGACGTCGAACCGTGGGCCTCCTGAACCAAATAAATAAATAAAATAAAATTACTGTAACATTAGCTTGGTTATCATTTTAGTAGTTTCAGAGCGTTTTGTGACTGTTCAGGAGGGCGTGGTTGCGGTGTAAGTACAGGCACGGCCACTATAGTCCGAATCTATATGCTCATTATGATGTTATTTTCAGATATAAATCACCGCAGAAAATGGAAAAAACAGAGGATGTGACACATTGCGGTGATGAAAGCATATCCCTTTTGCAACACAATGTGAAGAAAATCGACACTAGGGGCAACAACAAACCAAATGACAGGTGAGACTGTATTTTATCTTAAAACTAGCTATCCCCGCGGCTACGCTCGCTTATATTATATACACTATGCCGAATTTCATCAGGAACGCTTCAACTATTGAGGCAATTAAACAAACAGACACAATTTCAATTTTTTTTTCTCTTGCTTTAAACAGCTTAGCCAATGTCAGATGCATGTTTAATAAAAGTTAGGGAAACTTAAAATATAAAATATCCGACGAACAGGGCGGAAAACTTCGCACATGGCGGAAATTTTACATATAGGGCTCCGCAAGCGGGGCGTCGCGGCGCTCTGGTGCGCGTAGAAATTACAGATTCCACCTCTGAGATTTTTTTGATTCGCACGATAAGAAAACCTGTGTGGTGATCACCAAGCTCAACCATCACATTGACGGTTGAGCTTTGGTTTTATTTGTTACTTTTTTTTTTTTTTACTGAAAAAGTGTTTTTTTTGTGCCTATCTGCCTAATCGACCACCTATTTTAACAAGCTAGGTTAAGGCGCGAGAGCGAAATAGCGCGTCATCAGAAATCATACGTAGCCGGTCGGCTCCTTTTGTTTTTGCACACTAATCGCGTAAGGTTAGCTCTCCGGCATTCTCAATAACAAAATAGCTGATATGTAAAAATAAACCTTATTTCAACTATCCAACACTCTATTTTGATCGCTATTAAAAATGTGCTCTCCGGTCCGAGCCCGTCTGTGTGAACGGACACTTAGCCTATAACAGTGCACTGCTGGACTAAATGCCTGTCAAAAATTGAGGGCTATCCCATAAACAACACGCAGGGTTTGTGATCGTAGTAGCACCAGTGGCGTGCACAGGGTTTTTGACAAGGGTATGCATAAAGAAAGATGTCATAAAATCCTTCCCCTTATGAGTTATCAAAACATTTTAGGGTAGGCAGTGCTTTTGTGCATGTATGAAGTGCACGCGGCTACTCAGTGGCGTGCACTTCACTCACAGAGAACTCTGCTGCCCGTTCGTTATACTCCCTCAGTCACCTCTCATTGAAGAGTGGATCACTTGTCGAGGAGTGGTTACAACTGTATTCTGATCTGCCGGTTTAAGTTTCATATAGGCATATATTCTGAAAGCATTAATAAATCGATACGACTCTCCGATTTACAAGCTGTATAATAAACTCCACGTAGGGCTGCCTGGACGCAGAAATTTCTAACTTTTTGTAACTTTTAATTTGTAACTTTTTGTATATTGCATATTAATATTTAATGTAAGTTTTTTTGATTTAGTTTAGGTTTTTAATTATTCTGTTAAAGTCAAAGTCAAAAATATCTTTATTCAAGTAGGCCCATAGGTGGCACTTTTGATGCGTACATAAGAATTACACGGTAGTGAGATGATGGCGATGACCACATTCGTAAACTTAAAACTAAAGCTACGAGGGTTCCAAACGCGTCCTGGTCTAAGAAGAAGCCCACAACAAACTTAGCCGGGTGTTTTTTTTTTGTTATCACCATCTCACAATGTCATTTAAAATTATTAGAAGAGCAACCTGGTTAGAGCAATAATTTACACCCACGCTTTTTTATCGATTACGTAGTCCTTTATACTATAATAGGACTTTTCTATTTAATAGTGTAGATGGGTCATAGTTACCAAATAAAAATAAATGAAAATAAGTAACCAATTGTTCGTTTTCTTTCTCAGTCCCAGCAAACGCCCTCTGGCGGAAAACGTGAATATAATGAATGTACAGAATCTAGAAAGCGAGTCCAGTATGTCGATACTGCAACGGGACCCGGGTACTAGCAAAGTCGAGAAAGCGACTGGTGATGTCGTGAAAAGGTAAATTCTACAGTACATTACGCAGAATCTAACATTTCCCGCGAATATCTGTTACAGTAATTTTATAAAGTGGATAAATAATTAAACATTTGATAACTATAGATTCATATTTTCCAGATATTTTATTCAATTGAGTAGGGTTTTTATACGCAAATAATGATTCATTGTTTCATAGTTAGTTTTCATGAAGCAATAAAAAATTATATTTGATCAATAACCAATGTCCATGACACGGAATTGGTAGGTATTTTGATATAAATACGCCTGCATTATTGAAACACTCCAGTCCTACATGGACCTTCCTCATGAGTCGCTCGCGTTCATTACTGAAAACCGCATGACAATCTGTTAGGTAGTTTTTCGTGCCAACACAGACAGACGTGACATTCTTTTATAATATTTAAAGATAAATAAGTTATGTCAACATTACCTAAGTACATAAAAAAACTAAATCAAATAAGATTTTTCTATTTAAAACTCACATAAACATTGAAAAGTTAGAGGCGCGTTCCGAGCATAGAAATGTATGGCTGTCAATATGGATATAATCTATGGCTGTCGATATAGCCCGGTTTTTATGTGTCAGGATTAAAACAAATATGGCGGCGGTATACAAGGAGCCAGCGGTGCGGAAGAAAGCGGAGAAACGGGCTTTACCCGGTTGGAGCTGCGATGAGTGCAGGATTGTGAGTATTTTTATATCCATAGTTATATTATAAAGCTGAAGAGTTTGATTGGAGTTTTTTTTTTGGGACAAATGGAAACATCTCTTAAGAGCCGGTCTATTTAGGTCTCTTGAGGCTCTACTGATCTCAAGGGTGCTTTTTCCACAAATCCATTATATTTATTTATTTTATTAATTTTTGTGTGTATGTTTATTTATTATTATTTATATTATTTATTTTCATGTTATAGTATATATATTTTTTTTTTCTCGCCTGTGTATGTTTCATTGTTTGCATTGTCCCTCTTTCATGTTTTCTATTATCGCTTTCACCAAGGGTTGTCTGTAAGAGATTGCTTTTGCAATAAGGCCGCCTTTGCACACAACTGTATTTAACTTTATTTTTTATTATTTTTTTAATTGTTTTTATTTTTACCTATTTATTTTCTTCTTTTCTTGTGTGTTTCTTGTATTGTTTCTAAGTTTGTGCAATCAAGTATTCTAAATAAATAAATAAATGTTTCACTATTCAGGCTGTTAAGCTTTGGAATTGCTTGGCTCTTGAAATCCGAGAGGCACAGTAAATTACCATTTTTAAAAAGCTTGTTAAAGAACATTTTTCGTCTGAATCTTCGGAACCTTTGTCATACATATTCCCTTCTGTTTAGTTTGGGGATTGACAATATTGTACATATTTATATATTATTGATATTGATTGTATAGGTATTTATTAATTATCAGTATCTATATATAATATTGTAAGTTTAATATATATATATATATATTTATGTATATATAGGTGTATATTTATATGCACCACCTACCTATTTTCTTGAGCTGTGTTTTACGCCATTGATTGAGTGGAAGAGATAGCTATGTAGCGATAAGGCCGCCGTTAAATTTTTATTTACCATTTTTTCTAAAGTTTAAAATATTAGAAAATAAAAGTCATTATATAATTGAAAAGGCTGATTGGCTGTGGGATCGATTATTACAACTGGAAAAAAATTTTGTGTGATGAGCATAAATATTTTTCAGTTTCTGGATGTTTATCTGTATCTGTATCATAAAAAATATTCATCTGTTATCCTAGTACCCACAACACAAGCTACGCTTACTTTGGGGCTAGATGGCGATGTGTATATTGGTCTTAAAATGTTAATTTTTAATTTATTAATAACTAGCTTCTGCCCGCGACTTCGTCTGCGTGGACTTCAGATTTGGGTCTTAAGCTTCGCTCATTAGCAATTTTTAATCTCACCATCGAACTATTTGAGAGATCGGTATAGAAAGTACGTGTCCTTTTCCATAGCATAGGTGACACGCATACCAATTCAAAGCTGTCTGCCCGCGTCTTAGCTCTGAAACAATTTTAATATTCCCTCGAGAACTACTGAAGGAATCGGGATAAAAGGTTGCCTATGAAGTTTTTTATGTCAAAGGCGACATGCATGCAAAATTTCATCCAAATACGTTCAGCCGTTTTTGCGCGATACCACACTTTCACATTTATCATATACTAGCTGTTGCCCGCGACTTCGTCTGCGTTTCATTTTGTTTTTTGATGTGGCATTCAATTTAGTTGTAGTTCTAAACAAAAATTAAAATATTCAGTATCGCTAAGCTTTAAATGAGGGATTTGCTGCTGTCCGCTGAGGAGTTCTGTCCTCTATCTCCCACCATATTCATCAAATCTACACAAAGTTTGGGCAAAATGAAACACATGTATTATTATATAATCTATAGTACAAAAATAATTATTTTAATCGGTTATAATTTGTCGGCAGTTATGGTGTAAAATCGTCAAACACTTTCATCCCCTCTCCCAAAGAATCCGAGCTTAATGTCGGGATAAAAAGTATCATATATTACTTCTAACACTTCCAAGAAAATGTGTACAAAGATTCATGAAAAAGTAGTTTTTGCGTGAAAGCGTAACAAGCAAACTTACATTGACATTTATAATATTAGTAGGGATTTATTATATTTATAATTATTTCGACAGTTCTACGACGAGTTATACAAGGACGACCCGGAGATGCTCGCGCAGAAAATGGACGAGTGCTCCAAACACCGCGGGCGCACTAACCCCGTTAGGCCGAAAACACCCGAAGGATTCTGGAACCCACGGTGGGACGTACCGCAAGATACCGAGGAATTTAATAAAAGAAACAACGCTGTTTGATACACCCTGTATAGTAATAATGGTTTATTTCATGTATCAAAGACTCATAGTTTCAATTTAAAAGACCGAAAATATTATTTTTTCTTATTTTTTTATTGCTGTAACTCGGCAATCTGTCTTGAGACATTGGGCCGTTCGTTTGTGGGTTAACGTAATTTTTTTCTTTATTAATATTATAATAATTTTATTATAAACAACTGCCTCGTCGCTTAGCTTGTTCTACGAGGGCCTGGGTACGAATCCTGCATCGGACCAATGGAATTGCTAGGCATTGTGTATTTTCTGTTAAGAGAGGTTTAGCACCAGCCCAGTGTTATGAAATTAGCGGTGCCATATCCCGTGCCTTGTGGAGCACGTAAAGCCGTCGGACCCAAGTATTATCACTATTTTGTGATAATAATCGCTAAACCTCACCAACTTGATTGGAACAGCGTGGTGACCCACCACGTTGTTCCAATACAGGTTGGTGAGTATGCTATGAAATCTTCACTCCTATGACAGATTATGAGTCCTGTGTTAATTTGGATGCGTCTATTCTACATATTTGATGACTTCCCTGGCGCAACTGTGAGCTCTGTGAATATAGGAAGGAAGTCCCGGGTTCTTTTCCTAGCAGGGGCAATTTGGTAATTTATTATTTCTGAATTTTCACTGGGCTGGTCTGGTTGGAGGCTTTGTCCGTGGCTAGTTACCACCTACCGCCAAAGACGTGCCGCTAAGCTTTAGTGTTCCGGTGCGATGTCGCGTGGGAACCGATTAGGGGTATAACTACCATACTCCCTAACAGGTTAGCCCGTTACCATAATATACTGCATCATCAGTTACTACCAGGTGAGATTGCAGTCAAGGGCTAGCTTGTAGTGGAATAAAAAAAACTATATTGACAGGTTTACAACTAGCCTATTTTTCGACCTGCCAATTTAGTTTGTAATGAATTGGCACCAGTTTATAATTTTTTAACTTTGGTACATTCTCTGAGGCTCTCAAAAAATCTGACAGCTCCTTTTTGCCATAGAGTAAACACTGCGGTCACTGCTGTACTAATGAAAAATTTAAAAATGGCGACTTTTTAAAGCTAAAACTGAGTTTCAGGGAGTGTCAGTTTGAGTTCTCTAACTACTTAAGAAAATGTATCTCCATATTTTACACAGAGCTCCTTTTTCAGATGCACGATAAGTCTAACACTCAGTTTTAGCAAAATGTCCAGTTTAACATTAATACGGCAAAATAAGTGTATATTTATTTAGATTTATATATTACTGTTATGTTATTTTATCATCTAAGTATATATGTATAAACTATAAAGTTTTTTTAAGTACCTACTCATTGATCGGGTAGGAGAATTACTTCTTATCCGTTTAATAACCATTATCGAGGACTTTCTTAGGCAAGGACTACGTGACAATAATAATGATTGTAAAACACGTGCCACTTCTAGGTTTTGATAAAATCAATTGTGAACTTACACCGATTTGAATGAATACGATCCACAATCAGAGTGCTTTATGTGAGATTTTCTATTTACTTTTACTTATTCGATGCTGTGAAAGTTAACTAGGATTTGTAAGGCATCAAAAGCGACCTAGCGAGATAACGATTTATATAAAATACCGTTTCCCAGTTTTGAAACTAGATGGCGCTGGCTTCGCTACAAATCGCAGTTAACTTTCACGCCATCGAATAAGGTAAAAAATCTTTCACTCTGCACCTTGTATGAATGGTTGTACACTGTATTGTAAAATATTAATTTAAATGAAAACTAAGTGTCCTTATAGAGTTCAGTAATGACATTTAAATCGCAAATTAGCAATCATTTATTTGGATACTGTTAAATCGCAGGTGGAACTGCCATAACATGTTGGTTTAGTATCATTTTGTCTGTGTATCACTTCTTTATCAACGAAACGAGGATATAAATACCTTGTAAACATTTCAATTCTATAAAGGAGAAAAAAGAAGACGGCCGATAAAAAATATTTTAAAACTTAAAAATACGCTTTCCGATAATCATTAATATTGATATTCTGCAAAAGTGAACAGAAAAAAAGGGGGATAACACTTACTCAATTAACTATTTGTTGCGTTCAATGGGAATTCTCGAAGGTCGAAGGCCCACACTTTAAAAGTTCTTGTCAATCAAAATTTCTCTGCCTAAGCTTTATGATTGGTGGTCTGTGATTAAATTATTTTTGTTCTGTCTGAGATTTTACTTTTGTCTGCAATTTAATTTTTATATGAGTGATATCAATTATTTTTAAGTACCTACTATTTTAAATTTGTATAGAATAATTATAATTTGTAATTTTTTAATTTTTTACAGTAAAACAATTTGTAAAAATGTTGTCTTATTTTAATTCATATTTTTATTATGTAGATAATATAAAAATTCTGTTTTCATAAGTTAGAGTACGCACTATGCCTATGTACTATAAAAAATCAGTTTCCATAAGTTAGTCTGCGCACGACGTCTATGTACGACGTTTGTGTTAGCATCAAACAAAAAAAACGATCGCTACTAGTAAGTTTATGATACATAAAAGACGATACGAAGTGAATCTTGTTATAAAATGACTTGTGAGCATATAATTCGAATCCTTATTTTGAATGCTCTAACTATATTTAATCCTGAGCAACATGACGCATATCCTACCTTACCTCTAGGCCTACCTTGAGCAATGGCCGTGTTCTACTTCTAAGGGCATCTTGTATTGAGATTGTACCAACAACCATATGTGGTTTGCTGCGTATCACCCTTAGCACACAATTTTCACTCTCACAACCGTAGTAGTTTTCGAGTATATAAACACCAACGCCAAAGTAAATTAGACCTAATGTACCTCGTAAAGTCTTAAACAAATGTTCCGCTAGGAATTCTCGCTTTATAAGTGCGGATGAACGAAATGTTTAAAACAAGCGGAATAAGATTCATTTTACTCTAGCATTACAAATTCGATACTAGAAAAAATAATGAGTGTACAAAACACCTTCTTAGGCCACTGCCCAGCCATTTGAGGTCATCCACAAGCTGAAAGCAATTTCCTTAAAAGGTACGCAATTATCAACAGTTGCTGGCAACTAAGACTATTTTAACAAGATTACGTTTAGAAGATGCTGCTACTCAGTTAAAAATCACGGGAGAATTTCTTTAAAATTAGTTTTAAGCTTTAAAATTGAGCAATGATGTTTTATAATAATACTAAAATTATAAACTCAAGCTCATATACATTTATTTAAATTACTAATTATTTTTGTAGATGAAGTGAAAGATAAGCTTAACTTGCGCCGGCAGTGGCAACTTTATAGGTAGATAATGGTCCCTATTCTGCTCTTTAATTGTTTCAAGATTTTGCCTTGCTGGCACGAACAATGCTCACCACTTTGCTGCAATTTCAGTTACAATATAACCCTACATTTATTACCATAATGAGGATAGGTGTGATTGCATTCCATTATTTTGTTTTGTCAAAAGGCAAGATACCCGAATGGGAATTCTGAGTTTCTACATATATTATTATATTCTAAGGTCAACCTGTCATTCTAAGTGTAGTATACTCACTGATTCACATGTAATTTGGGATGTGTTGCATGTGCCAACTCAGCTAAGTCTCAAAATAAAATGACTTGCATATGTAAAGCTAGGTGGGCAGGCGAAGTAAACAAGAATGTTTGAAGAACACTTTAATCCTCAATAAAACAGAATATTACAATTTGTCACTAGCTTATGTTAAAAAAAAAGAAAGTAAAAATCAAATTAAACATTAGTTATTATTACATATTATTTCAAATAAGTAACAGTTTTAAGATTTAATAAAAAAAAATAGGTACATAGTTTTACCTTTTATATAAATCATGGTTATTTCAAACATATGCTTCAAAAATAATTATAGTGATTTAATAAATGTAAGGAGGACCAGCTAAACCGTACTACCATATATACCATGACAACTTATTTTCCATCACTGAATGAAAAAGACATGGATGCTTTTATAATAGCTTTTTCATACAAATTGCCTATGAAAATGCTATTCTTAAAATGTCATTTCTTTTTCATACAATGGTTCAAAATAAAATGCACTTGTAACTATCAAAGTACATTGCAAGATCTTTTTAATGCTAGATGTGGTGGTTAATTTTTCCAGGTTCAGGCTACATTTTGCTGTGTTCTCCTTTGGAAATTCATTTAAAAAATAGCATTAATTTTAGTTACTCCAACTGAAATTTAAGGTTATTTGATATATATTTTATAGTTTTAATGCTACAACAATTTACAGGCCTATGAGAGTTTTTTAGCTTTCTGGTAGAGTGTGTCAACAACCTTACTCATATGGTGGATGGTTTCTAAGACAGTCTCATATGTTTTCTCCAGGGGTGACTCATCAAAAACAATCAACACACCTTCTCCCTGATCCAATATACCATTCAGTTTCTTATCAAGAATCATTTGAGATAACTTTTTCTCTACTTGAACAACAGGAAGTCTGATGCATTTAGCTACATGATCAACTTGAACTTGCATATAAGGTTCTACAATGCGACATAAGTTCTGTTCCAACATGGTGTCATACAGCGCACCAAGGTGAGCTCTTACTACTGCATCCTCTTCAAGCTCTCTCTTGTATGTTTTTAATGCAGCCTGGAAATCTGCAAGTGATCTTTTATGCGAGGCAGTTGCCACAGCACGCATCGCTTCAAGCTCTTTGCCAGCATACTTTAGAGCTGCTTTACTACTGCACACAGTACCAACCTCCTCAGCCTGGTTTAGCATAATTTTAGACAACAACATATATTTCAAAGCAGTCAAGGCTTTAGGGCTGTCTGCTCCATCATAACCTTCAAAAGCTTCGTAGAAATATGAGTAAGCTGTTTTGAAATCTCTTTCATCTGCTGCATGAAGAATGCCAGACTGTAAATCGAGGGCAGCCTGCATCTTAGGTGGGCAGTAGATAGCGTTCGCCGTTGTTCTTGCTGACGTCAAAGATGCACGCGCTTTGGGTAAATTACTGAGGGCGTGATATGTTTTACTCTCTAATAGAAGCACTTCAACAAGCAAGTTTTTGTCATCTAACTTCTTTAGTTCCTTTAAAAGGGCTGTGGCTAAATCTAGGGCTTCTGTGTACATACCTGTATCGAAGTAGAGCGCGATTAGCCTCGCTTCGAGGGACTGTCTCAGGAACGTGCGACGTTCTTCTTTGGCCCATTCTATACACTCTTTGCATAACTGAACCTCTATGCCGATTCCAGCTTCTAAATCCAAGAAGAAATCAACGAGGGAACGCACCAACTTGGCTGCTTTAGCCTTGCTTATCAGGCTGAGAAACGGCCTCGTAGCTTTGATTAATTCTGCCAGCTCCTTCGCCTTGCCTTCTTTCTTGTACTTCTCGCCAAGGTTCAGGATGCCTTGCTCTTTCGCTCTGATGTTCTCCTCGTCATCTTCAGGCAATTCGCCAGTGCTAACCATTTTATCGGTCATGCGTACGTCTTCGTCTCTGTTCGACGATGAAACGCGTGATCTCTCGAACAACATTGCTCCAGCCATCGTGTATGTGTTTACTATTTAAATAACTTGATATAAAATTACACAAACAGCTACACTTTTCTTTGTAATTTCGTATAATCGCAAAGTCATCGACGACCTTTTCGGAAACAAATCGTAGACGCGTACGGGGTTGCTATTGTAAATGACACCACAGACCAGATGTAATGTTTGGTTTATCTTCTAAAAAATAATTTTCTACTAAAAAAGCAACAAAATTCATACAATCAAGAAGGATGTTTACGAAAGAGTATGCAATAAGTACGCCCAATAAAAAAAAGATATTGACATAATATAGCTACTGACATAATATAGAACTGCAATAAATGGAGATTTTAATTTATTAGCCATCTAGTGATTTTAATCATCTCCTATACAAATAGCAATGGCCCGGCAATCAATGCTCCTGATGGATAACAAATCAAACGTTGAATTTCTTTTCGACATATCCAAGGAAATCAAATATTTTTATGAAGTTCCAGTAATCTTTTTGACTCAAAAAGACTACTCAGATAATATATTTAATACCATGTGTTCCATGCGCACAGCTCTTGAGGAAGGGTCAAAAACTCAAATTATTGATATTATTGTTGATTTTCATTTACAATGGCTACACGCGATTAAAGATCTAGAAAAGTTTTCAAACAAACTACAAGTGCTTCCTCGACAAGAAGTTTATGCAGCTATAACTTACACGATAGATGCTATGTGCAATCGTTTAAAATATTACCAAAGATATATGTTAAAATATCGACCATCACTTTCAAATGATAATCAAGCCAATATTTTAGCTGATTTCGAAATAATAGAAGAAATGCATGATGATGTTACTCAAATACTTATAAAAAAACTGAAATATTTTAGAAATTTTGATACCGATGATGAATTTAAAATAAAAGTAAGAGATGCAACAGAAGAACTAATTTCTTGGGTTGATTTGATTCACGATGAGTTTGTTATACAGTTAACAAAGCATATAAATGGAAATCTTATTGCAGATTTAACCAAGATTTTACGGAAAATAGTCAGTGATTTGCATAAATCTAACTCTCCTACTGTTCAAAAATTATTAGAACATCTAAAAGTAATGGGAAATGATTTCAGCACTATGATACGATGTATTTCAGTTCATGATTTAGAAATGAATAAACTAATAGAAAAAATTAACACGTTAGATGACAAAATTTCTAGTCTTGCTGGTGAACCTACTGCAGCTGTTATAAATCTACAAAATAAGAAAAAATATTTTGAGAATCGACTAAATTTTTTAGAGAATTCAAAAACAGCACTCAAGTCTTTTTTGGAATGCAATGATGCGCAATTAGAACATTTGGATAACGAACAAATATGTAATTGTAAAGATTTTTATCAGTTACGAATATTTAATCACGCATTGCCACAACAAGAACGTGAACGTTTAGTTACTGAGTTATGTTGTACATGGGATTTAGCGATATCTGGAGAGCACAGACACAAGTCTATTATTTCGATACTTAGTGCAGCAGACATGAAAGAGGAGTTTACTGATGCTCTTGGTAGTTTTTATATTGATCAACACAGTCGAAAGATTTACAAAGTTCCAGATGATGAAACTCTCTACCAGCCCAACGAACATAATGATCTAGTACCTTTGTCTGATGACGCAGAACATATCTATTTTTATGATGAATGTGGACGATATTATTTTGACCCAAAAACACGTCAAAGGGTGTACAAAGCACATGAAACTGCTAGTGAATATATGATGGATAGTTCTGGAATTCTATTAAAAGTGAAGGAACAGCGGAAAGGTGTTACCTATTATTATGACAATTATGGTAGATATTATATCAATTGTGAAGGAAAGCATATTTATCGAGAGGCAGATTCTACAAGTGAGTATGAAAATGATGGTTTGGGAAATCTAGTGCGTATAAGAAGTAATTTAGATTTACTCAAGCTGTGTCCGGATGACGTACATGTCACTGAAGACTTTAAATACCTCAAAAATACTGTAGGTAAAGCTTTACGGGAGTCTATTGCCGATGTTATTTTACACCAACCAGCTGATCCTATAAAGTATTTATCAGCGCGGCTAATGAAGTACAGAGAAAATTTGGAATTAAAAGAAAAGCGTTCTAAAGAAAAAGAGGAGTTACAAATTGAACGAGAACTAAGAATGTCAGAAGAACGCGCTGCGACAGAGCGTGCTGCTACGGAAGCCATTCAACTTGCTTATGGAGGTAGCGAAGCGAGTTATGATTCCAATCTTATGAAATACGCTTACATGCAGTCTGATTATTCGCAGGCTGGCAGTTCAATACATAAAAAGTAATTGATAAGTTTATTAGGTTGGTATGTACTAACTTGTTTCATGTCATGTTCGGCCTTAAAATAAAAATGTATCTTTTTAGTTTAGTATAATAGTACATTAGAGAAATACATGTTTTGTTCGATTTTTTATGATCCTTTTTCTTAATAAAACTTTTTTATAATTATTAATTTACGTAATTAGTTATAATTGATAAACAAACCTCTGACTTTTAATTATTTTGAAAATAATTCAGATTATGTGATGATGTGAAATCAACCTGCTTTGATGAGTTAGCATATTTGATCACAAGATCCGAATTTTAATTTCCAGGTAGAGCCTGCAACGGTGAGGTATTAAGTTTATCGTTCAAGAAGGTCTCAGATCCAAACCAGAATAATTAGGATAATAATATATTGTTATAAAGTTTTGCTAAACTTTTTTAAAATTAAAACCGTATAAGGTTCTACTTTTATGGAACTTTTCTTATTTTCTATGATTTAATATTATAAATTATTATGTATACACATGTATCCTAGGCAATATATGCAAGAATCCTCTGTGTAAAAAACTACCATTCTCTTAAATTTTATTAATGGTAACTTTATTAGTGACAGACGACAGCTGGTGTCGGCCATGTTGCAATTTCTGAATTTGTCTTGAACAATTTTATTTTGTTCAGTCAATTCAGTTTACAGAATTGAGAGAGTGCATTAAAGAAGTAAACGGACCGCTCCATCATCGCTATTTTTTAATAGTCTTTACCGAGCATGTTATGGTGTCCTTTGTAACATATTCTATGTGAAACAAAAATGAGGTGATACAAGTCAAAAACAATTTCTAGTGCCTACGTACTTCCTACAATGATTAATCTTTTGGGGCAAGGCTCTTAGTATTTTATGTAAATTAGCATGGGTTGGTACGGAGTGACGTATTGTCTATTGAATGTTTTTATCACGCGTCAGTATCGCCGAGCGTTGTGACTCGTGAAGTTGTGAAGTTCGTACTCAATCGAAAGTGAAAAGTCAAGCTTATGGCATATCGTGTGTAGTGTATAGTATTAAGTGTTGAGACATGGCGCCGCCGAGACCTCCGCCGCCTCCAGGCCCGCCGCCGCCACCCGGGCCGCCTCCACCACCTATTTTCAGTGGGTCTAAAGGAGGCGGGTCAGCTGATAATAGGAACGCTCTCCTAAGCTCTATACGACAAGGAGCCAAACTAAAAAAAGCTGTTACTGTGGACAAAAGTGGACCATACATACCTGGGAAGGTTACAAACTTATCGAACAGTGGTTCCCCGGTTGGGAATGGAGTTAGGAGTGCAGCACCTGTGCCAAATGGTGGCGCTATGCCTGGCTTAGGAGGACTTTTTGCTGGCGGCATACCCAAGTTAAAGCCAACTGGGAAATGGGCCGGTAAGATTTAGCATTAGTTGAAGTTTAACACTTTTGGACTATAAGTCTCTCATGATCTTTTAATCATGAGAAACTTATAGTCCAGAATTGTTAAGACCTTAAACTTGGAAACTGTTTGAATAGGCTCATTCTTAAAGACAATTATGGTAAAGTCTCAAAACTGTAACTAACTTGTTGCAGCCATTATTAGATTGTAAGATTATAATTGCTTCTTCATACTACATCTATATCTTTGTAACACTTCAGCACCCAAAACTTGTTTCAATTTAGCTTGATAAATCTTTATGATTTAAAATTTGGATTGATCTCTTTACCACTGTTGTTATGATGGTTAGCAGGCTGTAGAGCTATAATTATTATTATCAGCCATTTGTTGTAACGACAAGGACAGATGGCTTAACATGCAACCTGATGCACAGAGAAAAGGTAATGGCCAATTTTAAACACTGAAAGTCATATCCAAGTTATGTGACATCCAAGTAGAAAAGAATTAGGTTCAGTTGGTCTTCTTGATTAGGCAGTAATATGTTCTTCCTGTGTTAGCATTCACAATATTCTCGGTGTAAACAGCTATATTTAAATAAACTTTCTTCTAAATGAAGGCTATAACTTATATGAAGGGTACAACTATATAATAAACTACTACTAATAATATTAATATAACTTAATCTGCCCTTACACTATTCAATTATTCAGAAATTGTGATTTTAAATGAAGGCAATTAAAAGACCTCTTTTGATGGTAAAACATTTTATTGCATCTCAAAAATAAAAATCAAATAGATGCAAAATCAAAAAAAAAAAACCATTATTAAATAGATGCATAGAGAATTATTCAATTGAAATAACTATTGTGTTTTTGTTTTCTCAATTGCGCTTGAAAATGATGTTAAATTAATTAAAAGACAAAAGTAAAACTTTGAAATTAAAAATAACTTAGTAAAATAATTATATTCTATTAAAATGTGGTATAAGAAGTTGATATTAATTATTGTCAATAATGGAAATTTGATAGTGTTATCTCTTAACAGTAAATAACTTTATCAAGTATTATCAATATTATCAAAATCATACATTTATCAATATAATATTGATTTCACTCTACGCCTATATGAAATGCTGAATGTTATATTAAATAGGTACACACTTTATTTATTTTAATACAACATAATAAAATAGTTCTAATAAGTTAATTTTATTGTAAAAAAAGTTACTAATCCACGCTTAGCCAAAATTGATGATAATTTAGTGTGGCATTATAAACTTAACTTTCTCTAACTTGTTTAGTAATTTAAACATCCCTACTAATATTATAAATGTGAATGTAAGTTTGTTTGTTACTAAAACGCAAAAACTACCAAACCGATCAACACAAAACTTTGTACACATATTCCTGAAGGTATTAGAAAGGTAGTAATATAGGATGCTTTTTATCCCGAAAATTAAGCTCAGTTCTCTCGGGAGAGGAGAAGAAAGTGTTTGACGATTTTACACCAGGCTTAGATATCCTAAATACATAAAGCGATGCCACATTTATGAGGCACATGTCTTTTGAAAAACAAAAGCGGACGAAGTCGGGGGCAACAGCTAGTTCTATCATAATTTTTTGTGTAAAATGCCTACATTTTGAATAATTTATAGGCACTAGGAAAATGGGTGTTTCAATATTAAATATAAATATATTACAACAATACACACATCACCATCTAGCCCCACAGTAAGCATAGCTTGGGTTATGTACTAAGATAGCTGTTGAATATATAGATACACATAAATACATATTATATACAGATAAACACCCAGACACTGAAAAACAATCATGTTCATTAAACAAACATTTTCCTGTTGTGGGAATCTACCACTGCCTAGGACTCAGAAAGCAGGGTCGCTGCCCACTGCGCCAGTCGGCCGTCAATGAATACAAACAAATAAAATAAAATAAAATCTCTATTATCATTATCAACCCAGTCATCGTTAGCCTTTAAAAGTCGATTGCTAAACTTAAAGCCTCTTCCAACAGTAGTGTTTGCCGGCAGGTTGGTGATGGCTGTAGTTGGTACAGTTAGTACAGAAGACTGCTGCCTGTTCTCCGTTACATTGCTTTAGGAGTCTCGTTAGACACCCAACGCGAGTGTTGGGTGTTTAACGAGAGGAGGAGGGGTGGTAAATACTACTATAATATACTGTATTCTATTATAATAAACCGTATTCTGATCAGCAGTCACACCACCAATCAACCCATTATCGGCTTATTACTAGGGACGGTTCTCCAGATCTGTGGCTTAGTTGCCAAGTCATTCAGCGATTGTAATAAGAATTTCAAAAATGCATAATTATTCCTAACTCAGTGGGTGTACGGGTAAATATGATATAATTCGCCTTGCACCCTTGGTTGGAGAAGCCGGTCGGTAAATTGACAGCTTACTGTGATGTCTTTGTATAATTCCATTTTTTTTTTTAAATATGCAGTCACCTTTATCTTCTTTCTCAGGCACAACACAAAATGGCCAAATCAAAATGGAAGCACCCCGGTTTCCGACAACACAACAAACACAACACGCTCAAAGGTCACCGGAAAAGATACGACCATCCCCCACTGGTGGAAATCTAGTTGCTGCTATATCAGAAGCTTTAGCCTCAAGAGAAAGTTCCAGGGAATCGCCGAGGGAGTCACCGAGAGAGCCTCCATCCAGACCCATGGTGAGGAGGCAGCCTAGTGAGGCAAAAGCACGAGGGCCACCTCCAGAGCCACCTGTACAAAAACCTATGATGCCTTTGGTAAGTTTTAACATAAATATTCTGTATGGCATATTGGTTTAATTAAGCTGATATGTTGTAATTATAGCAAATTGCATGAAAGAAGAGGCCCATCACCAAAGCTTTGGGCTGTGTTAATAAAACATTCTTGTGCATACATATACTATCTATTTTGATGTATAGATACATTGTATAAATATTGGTGTCGCGGTTTCGTCAGCCAGATACTTTTTTTCAGGCTGTTATTACAAAATACATCTTACATAGCACAATACATAATGTTACATTTATAATGCAATATGTATTTAAAATAAATCTAATTATATAATTTAACGTTTGTACACCCAGTTTGGGCGCAGCCATTTTTAATTTTATAATTTTAAAAACATAAGTAAGACATCGTACAGTAGGGAAATCGATTTTATTGGGGATGCTCAAAATAAAAACAAAAAAAAAACATTTACGGAATAAAAGCATTGATTGCTCTATGAGGTATTTTATGATATTTAAATATTAAATTTATTGTTCCTAATAAAATCTGACAGATGGTTAAATATTTTTATAGACATTGCGTATGAACTTGGCTTGTGGAGTGCTAATTTTGAATGAGTACAACAACAGTTCAATATTCTAGAAATAAATGTTTAGAACGTCTGATCTAGTCAAGTAAGATATATGTGAAATAAAGGGTTTTCTTAGAATTGCACAGCGTTTACATTAATCTTCTTACAAAACGCATTTACATATGATATTATTTATTTGAATTCATTTAATGTAAAAGCTTTATGCTCTTGACGTGCTAGATAAAAACATCGATTTCATATCGCGGTATCGATGATTTATCAATGTGTACGTATTATGTACCACGGATATGACGTACGTGGGTATTGTATTAAAACAAACCGTAAGAAAAAAAAGCAAGGTTACAATATTACAGATACTAAATTCTAGCAATTTAATTCATCGCGCCGAAGTTGCTCTTCAGATTGTCACCAATTTTTATCAGACTAACTTAAATTTACTACCTTCCAAATGAAAAAGAAGCATTAAAAGTCGAATTTCCTAAGGCGGATACATCGTCTTTTTGCTCCTTTTTGGAAGAAGTTTCCATAGAAAACAATTCAAATTCTACTTAAATAAAAACTCTAAACTTTATTCGTGTAGGCCTATCACAGGCACTTTTGGAGCATTCACACATATTAGTTAACATAATTGTAAGGGGATTGGTGTGACTTCGTTCGCCAACTTAAACCTAAGGCTACGAGGGTTCTTAACGCGCCTTAGTCTAAGAAGAGCCCACAACAAACTTAGCCGGGTATTTTTTTTGGTTATCACCATCTCGCAGTAAATTAATATTAAGCTATGAAGTTAGAGCAATTCACACTTATTATTATATTATTTTTCTGTAAGCTTACGTGTTATATTATAAACTTTGAACTTATCAAGAGACAGCAATGATATTTTAAACTATTTTTTTTAACCTGGAGCGGAAGGAGGGTTTTTAAAATGGTCTCAATATATTTCCAAAACTATCGCGACTTAGTATGACAAATGCTATCAATAAATAATCTGCTTTCATGGTACTGCCATCAGGTAAAGATCGCAATGAAGGATTATCTTGTCATATAATTAATGAAAAATCGATTCCATATAAAGGTATCGATAAAAAATAATTTATCAATTTATATGATACACGTAGGATGTGCACACTGTACCCGTAAGTACAGTAGCCTTAGTACAAGATTTGCTCGCTCGTAATCGATGAGTCGTTTTCGAATATCAAACCAGTATCATCAAAGTGTCATGAACCTTGTGTTATGCGATTTAGAGTCGCAAATCTCGTATTTCTCGACGGCCGATTGACGCAGTTTGCAGCGACCCTGCTTTTCACTACTGGAAAATGTTTGTATGATGAGCATGAATTTTTGACGAGACAACGTCTTATGATTCAATGGAGCCGGCTGCACGCACGAAAAAACATGACGTATGCGGCGTTACCTTGCTCTGAGGCGTTCCATTCAAGGCTTGAAGTGCAAGCGAGAGAGCGGAACGAGCGACAAAGAGGCACAGACGGCCTCCGCGTTCGACATCTGTCTCTCTCCTACTTGAGTGAGCGATGCGTCCGCGTGGAGAGCTTCTATACAATAATACATTTAGATGTTTTCGGCAAGGATGAAATGCAGTGAAAAGTGAATGTGGTGTCAATTGTTTATAGCAACGATAATATCTATCAAACAAATAAAATTAAAATTTTCTTTTGAAAAATGCAACCATTCCATCAGTATTTTCTTACGACGTTGTCACGTTCAACTATCGTCAGTAAGCCGACTTTACAGACAACCAATTTTTTTTTCAGTGTCTGGGGATTTTATATGTATATTATAAGTATTCATGTATATTATTCATAAAAATATTCAACAGTCATTTTAGTACCCATAACACAAGCTACGCTTACTTAGGGGCTTGATGGCGATGTGTGTATTGTTGTAGTATATTTAATTTATAACTTCTGACTTTTTTTTTACAAACGTCAAAAGCTCGTGCTACAGAATTGAAGGCCAAAAAAGATCCATTTTACACGATGCAATGTTCAAGTATTTCTATACTCGAAAACGACTGTTCGATTGCGATCAAGCAAATCTCGCACTAAGCCCACAGATGTATTGCGAAAAGAAAAGGATTGCACCGCGTTGGCAAGTTTTCGAATATAAATAAAGCGCGTTACCAAATCGACCACACCTACGAGCGATATTTAGTATATCACACGCGGGGTTTATTTTTGCCTTTACCAGAGCGCGTGTGGGCGCTTGGTTGATTATAGACTGTTACCAATTTTAATGGCCTTTAAGGAATCGGGATGTCGACACTAAATTTAATGTGGCTTATTTAAGCTCACTGTAGAATATAGATTTTATTATCATTAGCAACCGATTGAAGTCCACTGCTGGACATAGGTCTTTTGTAGAGAGTTCCAAAATCCACGGTCCTGGGCCGCTTGTTTCTAGCGGCTCCCAGCGACTCGTTTGATGTCGTCTGTCCACCTCGTTGGGAGCCGACCAACACTGCGTTTACGTGTGCGGGGTCGCCATTCCAACACCTTCGAACCCCAACGTCCATCGGTTCTCCGAGCTACGAGTATGTGCCCCGCCCATTTCCACTTCAGCTTTGCAACTCGCTGAGCTATGTCGGTAACTCTGGTCGGTAACTTCTACGTATCTCCTCATTTCTGATTTGATCACGTAGAGATACTCCCAACATTGCTCTTTCCATCGCCCGCTGACTGATTCTGAGCCTTCTTAGTCATTTACTGTAACACAACAAAATAAGAAGGAAAACGCGCAGCTATATGTGAAATGTTTATTACGTTAAGTTAAATCTGAAAATCATCATCAACATCATTGTCAACCCATCACCTCATTACGGGGCACGGGTCTCCTCTAAAAATGGGATGGGCCTAAGCCATCAAAATGCGGATTGGTAGACTTCACACGCTTTTGAGAACACTATGGTGAACTATGAGATAAGCTGGTTTCCTTCACCAAAGCAAGTGATAGCACGTAACTCCAAAAAGATAGAGGTGCGTGCCGGGGTTCAAACTTGGTTTCCCCGAAAGCAAAGCTGAAGACTTAACTACTAGGCTATCGTCGCTCACAATCTGAATATATAAAGAACTAATTTAAGAAATCCATGTCGCAAATAGGCTCATAAACACGTGTACGAACATAAAAAAATGAACAAACAGCAAAAAACATACTGATCCTTTTTTTGGAAGGCGGTGGAATCGATTTTTTTTTGTCAACGGAAGTAATATGAAGTCATAAGGCGTAAGAAGATAGCCTAGTGGTCAAGATTTTGGACCCTCTTTCGAGGTTTGATCCTCAGGTACCTCGTAACTTTTCGGAGTTATGTGCGTTTTAAGCAATTAAATTTCACGTGCTGTAACGGTGAAGGGAAACATGGTGAGGAAACTTGCATGCCTGAGAGTTCTTGCTAATATTCTCAAAGGCTTGTTTAGTTTAAGGTTGACTACGGCCTATACTTTCTTATAAGGGGAGACCTGCGCCCTGTAGCCCTTGACTGCAACCTCCTCTTGTAGCAAGTGCTGGTGCTGTTGTGGTAGCGGGCTAACCGGTTAAGGGGTAAAGCCCATACGGTTATAAAACCATACCCCTATCCTATCGGTTTCTACGCGACAGTGTGACCGGAGTACTAAAATAGTTGCCTGTAAGAGATCGCTACGTAGAGATCAGGCAGTCAATTTGTGTTTTTTTTTGTTATTTATCTGTAGGTACTTTGGTTTGGTGTGCAATAAATGTTTATTCACCCATCGCTTCGCGGAATGTCTTTGACGGTAGGATAGAAAACTAGCCACGGCCGAAGCCGCCCACCAGTCTAATCCGTAGCTGAATAAGGTCACATTAAAGGTGTAATATCTATAAAGCAGTATTATATATACTGCTATATAGATATTACACCTTGTGCCTTTATATATGGATAAGGAGTTGTGCCTTTCGTTCGTTTGTTTAAACTCGTCGTTCCAGATAATTTGAGACACTTGCGAGCTTGTGGGTAAATGGCAGGTGTCTCGGGTGCTATTAACCCTTGGGTGACCTATATGATAGGGACCCACCCTCTCTTCTAAGAAATCTACCCTATGTCATGTCCCTTATATATATATAGGCGGCATTTAAAAAAAAAACGTATGCACTTATGGTAACTGACAATGTAGGCGCATGTCAACAAACCGACATTGTACGGGTTCACAAAAATTAGTTTATTTCATGTAGGCCTATATACTTTGTGTAACCACCGGTTATTATTATTATTATACTCCTAAACAGGTTAGCCCGCTAGCATCTTAGACTGCCTCACCATTTACCATTAGGTGAGATTGCAATCAAGGGCTAACTTGTAGTGGAATAAAAAAAAGATATTGTTATATGCAACGTGAATATATATATATTCACAATTAATATGATATAATATATACGCACGTGATTATATATATTTACGTTGCAATATATATATTATTGTGTAACAGGGTCAAACGGTCACATCCTGAAAAGTTATCATCAATTGAAACTTAAACAAGACGGAGTAATAATGCACCATACATTTAAAAAAGTACCATAAGTTTACTTTACATAAAATGAAGTATAATTTCAACAAATAATTGCACTATTCAGCGTGGTATTAAACTTTGGACCTCATAAGGCTTAGTGTTCAAAAAGTCAAAAAGTCAAATATTTATTTATTCAAATAGGCACATAGATGGCACTTTTGATGCGTTATTATATACAAAATGTGTACATAGCAGTGAGTAGTGATGGCGATAACTACAATCGTAAACTTAAAACTAAAGCTACGAGGGTTCCAATCGCGCCCTGGTCTAAGAAGAAGCCCACAACAAACTTAGCAAAAGTTCGATGCAGATAGCGTATATGCTCGGAACATATATCTACGTGATCAAATCAAAAATGAGTAGATCGATTCCAAGGATCTGGAAGAACCAAAATTACCGATATAAGCAGTGGCGTGCACTTCATACATGCTCAAAAACACTGCATACCCAAATTATTTTGTATAAGTCATATTGGAGGTGAAAATTTCCATTTTATGCTATGTACCTGCTTTATGCATACCCTGGTCAAAAACCCTGTGCACGCCACTGGATATAAGTAACAATTCGCAAAGCTAAAAGTGGATAGAAGCAAGTGCTACTTTGCGAAATTCCATTATATAAGTATAATGAAAATAAAGCTGAATTGGCTATACTTCCCTCACATGAGGGTACATTGCCGAGAATCTGTTTGGTGTGGAGTATAAAGACTGAAGAAATTATAAATTGCACCCGCTTTTCGCTGAGTATAGCAAACTAAGCTTAACTTTCATAAGCTAATAATGGGAAAGGGCGAAGGGCACATGAAGTTCTTAGCTGCTGGAAAACGCAGCGTTTGTAGACCCACGACTTGGCGGATGTATGAAATCTTAGGGTTACAGACAGGCGGGAGGACTGTATAATTTGGCACAACTGAAAAAGTCTGTTTCCTAGAAATAAAACCCGTGGAAATTAAAAAAAATACACGAATATAGCCATCAAAATCAACGCAGGCAAAAGAGGTTTAGCCGAGAAGAGCCTTATATCTCTGTTCAACACTAGACGTCCATCACTTTGTACAGTGATACAGATCGGCTGATGATTATTATTCTGCGTACACCTTATTAACAAGTTGTTCTGAAGTCATCGAGCACAAATATGCTTTCTGATTGTAGAATCTACAAACATTCATTTTATGATGTATCCACCATATTATCTTTTTGTTGCGCGATAGTTTTTCTAATAAGGGTACACAATAGAACAATAGATAAACCGGCGTGTAAGTGGGGTTCTGCTCAGCTGTTTGTAGTCACGCCCTTGGTGTCTTGAGTCGTTTTACGGTTTATGACAACAAACCATCTTAATAAACATCGTCATTTTTGTATATTACAAACCGCTTTATACTTAAGTGATGATCCAAAGGTACTGAAGCTTGGTGCTCTTTATAGCACCAATATGTTTGTGCGATTTCTGGTGTTTAATGATCTTGCCAATAGCTGTTATATAATGAGTCTATTACTTTCATGAATTTCCTAAGTCAGGGGCGACTGAATATGAGAAGCATCTCGCAAATCGGTAAAGAAAGAAACCTCAATGTAGTGACATCCAAAGATACGTGTTCGATTTGAGAACCTCCCCACCTTTTTGTGGGGAACTGTAAATTTCAAGCTGATATCAAATTTAAGATTTTTCAAAAAGAGGGAAATAATTAAGCATAATATACATTTGGTTTGAATCCGCCACAACTGAATCTATTCTATGTATTAATATGATAAATTGAATTTCCAATTGAAGGTTAATAAAGATAACAAAACATTGATAAAGTTGGAAAAACTGAAGATAGCGCGCACGATTCAATATCAGTTGGAAATGGAGACACAAATGTTTCTGATCTTATCCTTTGTGTTCATCGTATTTCACGTTTGACCTTATACAGTTCTCATCGTTCGCAATTTACATCGTATTTTTGTAATCTTTACATAGTATAAAACGAAGTCGCTCCTGCTTTTTATACGCTTGGATATAATAAACTGCGCAAAGGATTTTAATGCAGTTTTCAGTAATAGATATTGAATCAATCAATCAATTCAAAAGGAAGCTTTATATGTAGTAAACAAGCATATTATAGGAGATAAAAAATTGGTTGCCTGTAAAGTCGGTATACGGGCGAAAGTTTTACGTGACAACGACTTTGAGTGGTAAAATAATTTTAATGTGAATATTCATTCGTATAGTAGGAAGAAGGATGAAATAATAGTAACAATTTAAAACATTTATTTATACAAAGAATTATATTTAAAACATTAATTTATACAAAGAATCTCGCACTGAATTTCATATTAACAAAATTTTATTTTTACCTTTACACATACATACTTATTTATATACAAATATACATACAATAACTTGCAATACATTTGCGTACAATGAAACAGCGTTTACTACAAAGGGACGCGTGCCTTTCACTTTTTATGTCTGTCTCTCTCGCTCTTAGGCGGGCTAACCATGCCCGAGTAGAAGGGACGCGTGCCTCTCACTCGCTCTCATTGTGAGCGCATAACGTGAGCGGAGCGTAACGCAGTTTCTTGAAGTGTCACCCGGCAAACCAATTTATAAGACGTTGTCACGTCAAAACAAGGAAATGTAAAGATTTGTAATGTGATGTCGTAACAAACAATTTTTTTGCGCTTACATTGCAAACGCTCGCGAGATAAGCTAAATCAATGAACTGTATTGAGGCGGCGATAGCCCAGCCGGTAGAACTTTCGGGTGGCCATGTTAGAATCCCAGCACGCACCTCTAACTTTTCTAAGTTATGTGCGTTTTAAGCAATCAAAATATAACTTGCTTCAAAGGTGACAGAAAACATCGTGAGGAAACCTGCATGCCTGAGAGTTGTTGTCCATACCGTTCTCAAAGGTGTGTGGAGGTCAACAATCGGCACTGGGCCAGCTGGTCTAGACTACGGCCTTTACGTCATGGTATTAATGATAAAAAAACATTTTTTCCCAACATACATCCACATAAAAAAAATTGATCGGCCAGATATCAAACCATCTGCATCGAACCGTGTGGTATGTTTAATGTTTAGTAACACATCATTTGGGCATTGTAAACATCTGTTTGGGGGCACGTAAATAATACCTAATAATATCCTATGTTTTGTACTAAATTTAACTATTAGTAGAAAACGGCAGAGATCGTAGAAAGATGTATATTACAAATTATTGTTTTAATCACTGTTGTTCGATTCCGCAACGTTTCCAATCAAGTTATAAACTGGTCAATGTATTACGGGTAGTAGTTAAAGGTATCTAAATTAATACTGAGTGAGGCTTAATCTTTACCAATATTATATTTGCAAAAATTTGTTTCTTTTGTTTTGTCCTTACTTCGTGCCATAACTAAGCACACAATCAACTTGATTTTTGGGATAGTTAGTTGAAAGGAGGGATAGTGTGCTACTTTTCATCCCAGCGAGTCTAGCATGGGCAGGAGAAAATTAAAAGGATAAAAATGTATCTTCACCCACAGCTTTATAAACTCTCAGAAGTCTCAGAGCATTGGCTCACAAGTGGACATAATATATGTGTTAAAAAAGACGGGGGTAAAATTCTCCTATTCAATGTTCCCTTGCTTTAGCAGGTGGACACGTTAATTATATACCTTGTCAGGGGATATAATTGGGGGATATCATTTTTGACTCCTGCCTGTGTTAGCCCTGCATGAATTCCCAAAGGATTTGTAAACAGCGCGGGCATCACCTAGTAAAGTACTAAGTGAGCGAATGAATTGTGGCAACTACAAATCTTGAAAACGACGAATAAATTTTATGTTTTAACCTACGTTATCTAAGTTTAGATTGTAGTAGTAATAATTTAGTAGGTACAAACGGGACTACACTTTTTAATGACAACGTTGCTTGGAAGCACACCGCTCCGCTGTTATCTCTCGCAAGACAGAATAAATAATAGAAAAATTTTTAATGTTTCTTGCCGGCTTCTCGGTAAAGATGGCCTTTTGAACCGCTAGAAAAATCACAAACCGACCTACTTGATGTTTCAATAGTGCTTATAATAAGCCTGATGAATGAAATTGAAGGTACTTTATTTATTGCTTCGGATTTTTTAAAAGTACTCTTAGTACTTGTAATATGCGCTCACTAAGTATTTGATTCACCCGCTTTAGTAGTACATATGTATATCATAAGCGGTCGCCATATAATTTTTTATTCGCCCTATTTATCTAGCCGACGAACGGGGTGTTATAAGTTTGTGCGTGCGTTCCTGCATGCGTGCGCGTGTAAGTGCTTGTCTATGTAGGTGTGTCTGTCTTTGTGTGTGTATCTTTGTGTCATCAACAAATTTTATTCTGATTTCAGATTCTAATTCAAAATTCATTTATTTTAAGTAGGCCGTAGTTTTAAAACGTCAAGTCACGTCTGTTTTTAGTGACTCTACCACCGGTTCAGAAGGCAGATTCCACTGAGAAGAGCCGACAAGAAACACAGCAGATTGCTCTTTTCCAACATAATTTTATATTAACATTTTTTTCTGTTTAGTGAGAGATAAGAGCGGAGTCGCCTTCTAGCCTAAATCAATCGTTTAGTAACCACGATTGGTTTAATGTGTTTTAATACATTGTTTAAACTTAGGTGAGAATAGATCTAATCTTTTTTTCTTTCTAATAGCGAGGAAAAACCTTCTAGTTTATTTTACATTTTTTTTTTTACAGTTCCTACTACTACTATAGATAATGAATTGATTAAGTTCTTTTAACCTCATTAAGCAGCATCTCAAATCATGATCACTATTTTACGATTCTTATGCTTTAAGACATTAATGTAAAGCATAATACTCGTTGAAACTGCAAACATAGAATGAAGTCGCATGGATAAACACTTATAGATTACACACGAAGATTATATATATACGTATACCACCGGTTAATCATTTTATCATGCGTTAGTCATGATGTAAAGTCACAGATTACTTAATAGTAGGCTGTGGTATTCTGAAGCACATAAAAATTTACCGCCTCGCCTTTTATAAAGATTAGTCACAAGGCTGAGTGGTGGCCGCGAATATTAATTAGATTTAGGCAGTTTATTTCTACTATTCTAAGTTTTTGTCGGTTTCGAATTTTACCTTCATTTTTTCCCGGCTAGCATGGATCGGCAGAAGACAATTAGATCCCCGGGGAAAGGATATAAATTTATCTTCTCCCACAGCTTTATCAACTCTCAGAGCACTGGCGCACAAGTTGAAATAATATCGAAATAATATATGTGTAATAATAATCGGTGGTCAACTTCCCCTACTCCATATTCAGTTGCTTTAGCAGCAGTGCTAGCACGGGCGGGAGATAAAAATTATATCCCCCAACAAGGTATATAATTAATAATAATAATAAATATACTACGACAATACACACATCGCCATCTAGCCCCAAAGTAAGCGTAGCTTGTGTTATGGGTACTGAGATAGCTGATGAATATAATACAAATAAATACTTATAATATACAGATAAACACCCAGACACTGAAAAACATTCATGTTCAACACACAAACACTCTCCAGTTGTGGGAATCGAACCCACGGCCTTGGACTCAGAAAGCAGGGTCGCTGCCCACTGCGCCACTCGGCCGTATATAATTAACGTGCCCATCTGCTAAATCACTGGTACATGGAATACCCCCAGGGGCCAATTATATACCCGGGGAAAGGATATACATTTATCTTCACCCACAGCTTTAAAAACTCAGAGCACTGGCGCACAAGTGGAAATAATATCCAAATAAATAAATAAATATACTACGACAATACACACATCGCCCTTTAGCCCCAATTTAAGCGTAACTTGTGTTATGGGTACTAAGATGACTGATGAATATTTTTATATATAATATACATAAATACTTAGAATATACATATAAACACCCAGACACTGAAAGACATTCATGCTCATCACACAAACTTTTTCCAGTAGTGGGAATCGAACCCACGGCCTTGGACTCAGAAAGCAGGGTCGCTGCAAACTGCGCCAATCGGCCGTCAAATATATATGTGTATTAATAAACGGGGGTAAACTTTTCCCCTAACTTCTACTATTCCATGTTCCAGTGATTTAGCAGGTGGGCACGTTAATTGTATCCCTTGTGAAGGGATATAATTGGGGGATATAATTTTTTTCTCTTGCCCGTGCTAGCCCTGCAATGTTACTTTTACTGCCGGGCAGTGACCCATACTGTATCCGTTAATGAAGTGGTAATATTAAAGATTTATTCCCTTCTAAATCTCTATAAACACTTTCTACAGGAAATATTACGGAGTGTGCGCAGGAACTAACTAAGTACCTACGTGATATTGTTTTAGCATCGAGCTTATGGCGGCATGAGGGTTTGCAACCCTTCGTAATTGATATCCCACCGAAGTGCTGCGTTTCCTTGTTTCTTATAGGTAATGTTAGTGTAAAGTTATCTTTATAAATCCCTCTTTCCTGCCACGTTTCCCCTTGTAAGTTGTAACTTAAGTAAGTTGCATAAAAGCATAAAAGTATTTGTTACATTTAGGTGGTCAGTTTACACCTTTAATTCTATTTTCTGGTTTTAACCAGCCTTTAATCAAAGTCTGCGTACTTTGTTTTTAACGTTCGTCTATTTTACCTGGTTACGGCACCGATTAGGTCGAACATCTAAACATAAACGTACATAAGACTATACGAATGTGAATTCTTAATACTTTGCCTTTACAAGTATGAGAGTTTCCCTACGTTTGTCTAGCCCGGTTTGTGGGTGTGTGTAAGCAAGTGTGTGTGTATGGCAGGCCTCGGGCATACGATACGCGGCAGACAGTTCATAAAAAAAACTTGCTCTGTGGACTTAGTGCGGGTACAAACGTCTGCTGGAAAGTTTATCTGTGCACTTTCAAATAAATAGTCTGATTGCAAAGTTATAGGACTTCGTACTTTGTTGAGTTTGTCTACGTTCAATATATCTACATCTAATGACGGCTTGTATAAAACTGATAAACCACACGTTTTTTCACGTACGGTCGCCTCTCTTTTTAATTGTGAGTGACATCTTCTTTGTCGCAGAAATCTTTACGCAAATCGCCTGACGTGTTGAAATGGGGGTTGGAAAATATGATGGAAGTACGGTGCTTTTTAAAGTATAACTTTAAAAAACATTTGAAAGAGTGCGCTAAGCAACGATTTAACCAAAATCCAGCAACACAGGAGATAATAGAGGTTGGAGGATTCAATATGATTTGTTTGTGTTTGAATCAGTAAACCTTAAGAAATTATTTTAGCTATTTTTTAGAACAGCCAAAGGGTGTAAAGGGGTGAAACAATTGTACAAATGTATGGATTTATTTAATTAATTTATTAACCAAAATTTACGAGTTTTCTAATAGTATTACTATAATCATGTAATCAAAAATTCTTATTAAGTCTTATTAAGTTACGTTAGGTTAAGTATACTCCATACTTAAATTATTTATCAATTATTAGTTTTGAAAGGCAGTAGAAATTCAAAAGAATGGATTTCAAAGAATCCAAATTATAACAATAATTAATTAGTCTTTATCTAAAGATTATATGCAAAGACGCATACTTCCGTTAAAGAATAGACTCGCTGATCCGGTTACGTATTGGCGGCATTACATTTAGAACCCAGAAGGTTGTACCATCGCTTACGAACAGAGCAACACTTCGCATGGCATGCAATGTACACGATCTGCAACGTGCCGCACTGTGACCGTCAACCTGAGGGCAAAGGAATTACACCGGCAACCACGCCTTTCGGCTGAAACACAAAATTCCAAATTCATTTATTTCAAGTAATAGGCCTAATATAAGCACTTTTGAAACGTCAAGTCAGTCTGTTTGTAGTGACTCTACCACCGGTTCGGAAGGCAGATTCTACCGAGAAGAAGCCGGCAAGACACTCAGCAGTTGCTCTTTTCCAACATCATCAATTTACATTTTACATTTTAACATTCATTTTTCTATCTTGTGAAAGCTGAAAGCGCAGCCGGATGCTTCCAAGCAACCTTGTCATTAAGAAATTTATCAATTGTATAGTAACCTCGCTGTAATAAATGTGTTTTAACAAATTCTTTAAACTTATGCATTGGCAGGTCCAAAATCACCTTAGGAAGGAATCACATTATAAAAGCGTATACTCAATCCCACAAATGACTTTTGTACCTTTCGCAGACGATATGCAGATGACACTAATTTATGACCATTTCATGCACAGCATTGCAACAATGCTGCTTAGCGGAAGAAATAAGCATGATGGTATTACTGTGCTTGTTTCTCCGAACGAGCTCTGTCACAAAAAGCTCCACTACAACTTAAACACTTTTTATTACTAAATAAATATACTAAGACACTTTTTTGGAAGGAATGCCACAGGAAGTTAACGCCGCTGACGAGTTAGCATACGTTTTGCCGCGAATTGAATCGAACAGACAAAGTATTTTATTTCATAAGCGCATCAAAATTAAGCCTAATTTGCTAAACTCCGCAAAAAGCAGGAGAATGTGTATGGTGTAATTTATAATTTATTCAATCCTCATACTCCACACCAAACAGATGTAATTGTTAAGTCTACATCTCCTGAGGATGTTGACTTAACAATTTTTCTTTGTAAAGTCAACATCTGAGGATGCTCCGGTTTCGGAGCGAAACGTGCGTAGAGGGTACATTGCCGAAGATCTGTTTGGTGTGGAGTATAAGGATTGAAGAAATTATAAATTACACCATACAGATTATCCTGCTCTTAGCAAATTAGGCTTCATTTTCATGATATATCATGGAATTCCGCAAAGTAACCTGCTTCTATCCAATTTCATAAGCTTTTAAAAATTACTGTCTGTTACCAAGCCCGATTAATACGCAGGCATGTCGTTTTACCCTCGGGACTCGGGTTCAAAACACAGGGTCTAAAGAATACAGTAGGTATATGTATTCACAAATAAATATGTATTTCATTTAAACGTATACTACATTTTAGCAAAGAAATAGTCTTGAATGTGTCACTAACTCACTAATGAATGCAGCTGTAAAATCAAGATCGTAGTATAATAAAAGGAGAATATAAATTGGATACCTGTTGTTGGATAAAAAATATTATTTCTCGTTTTTATATTTAGTACTAGCTGTTTCCCGCGACTTCGTCTGCGTTTTATTTTTATTTTTTGATGTGGCATTAAATTTATTCGTAGTTCTAAAAATAATTAAAGTATTCAGTATCGCTAATGAGGGGTTTGCTGCTGTCCTCTGAGAAGTTCTGTCCTCTAACTCCAACCACAGTTTGGACAAAATTAAACACATATTATAACCTATATAGTACAAAAATAATAATGTAAATCAGTTATAATTTGTCGGAGTTATGGTGTAAAATCGTCAAACACATTCCTCCCCTCTCCCAAAGGAACCGAGCCTAATGTCGGGATAAAAAGTATCCTATATTACTTCTAACACTTCCAAGAATGTGTTCATGAGGATCGGTTAAGTAGTTTTTGCGTGAAAGCGTAACAAACAAACTTACATTCAAATTTATAATATTAGTATGGATTATTAGGGATGGAATCGTAGAAATCAGACAGCTTAAAGCAAAAAATCTATCTTGTCGAACAGAATATGAGTCGTGATATGAAGCGTTCAATACATTAACGGTTAGGCGTGGTTGGACTGTGAACGCCTGCCAAGTCATTTGCAGAATAACAGTGCCAAGTACTTGGAAGTGGATAGTAAAACTATGCAACCCTTGTATGAGGCAAAGTTGTCTTTTGAGCAAATTGAAGAGGTCGTATGTTATGAATTTATGGCTGTGTTTGCTGCCACGGGCGATAAATTGTTGTGGGATGAATATTTTTATGTGTTTGTTGTCACAATGATATTTATATGTTTTAGTTGGAAAACTCACGGGGGTCAGCTAAGGCTTATTAGGTAAAACTTTTGGGGAGATGCTTGGCTGAAATTAGTCAAACATTGGGTAGCGTTTGCCACAGAGTTTGGTAAAATAATGTGAGGTCATGACCTCGTGTTTTGCTATCTAAAGGGTGACTATTTTAGATTACTAACATAGACACTAATTATTGTTTGAAATAATAATACAGTAATAAAATTTTTATTGGATTAAAAGTACAATTTTTTAAAAAGAATAGAATAGAAAAACTTTATTGCAAAACAACACAATCGGAAAAATACAAGGCGGCCTTATCACTAAAAGTGATCTTTTAAAGGCAACCTGAAAAAAGCTCTTCTTTTCATATTGTAAAAAAATTAATACTACGATGTTATCGCTGTTTAAAAAAAATTTTGAACAAATTTACTTTTAGTATTTTTTTTATCACGTTGGGGGCCGACGCACGCTTCGTTTACCGATGGCAGGTCGCCATTCCAGCACATTCAGACCCCAACGTCCATCGGTTCTCCGAGCTATGTGCCCTGCACATTGCCACTTCAGCTTCGCGACTCGCTGGGCTATGTCGGTAACTCTAGTTCTTCTAGGGCTCTCCTCATTTCTGATTTGATCACGTAGTCCATCGCCCGCTGAGTTACTCTGAGCCTTCTTATGAGGCCCATTGTACCTCCTTATGGCGCCTTATTAATGAACGTGGCATAACGTCAGAATAGTTTCGCACGTTTATCAATAAGGCCCATAATTGTTCAAGAAGGAAAACATTAAGAGTCATAATTAAAATTCCATGTCAATAATAAACAATTCTGATACACAGAATGACTTCATGCGTATGTCTTAAAAGGCTTTATTTATCCGTAAATAGCTGCATATTATAATAACGCGAGAACTTTAGAATAATTAAAGGAAATCCGACGCACTGGATTATGTTTTCTAAAGTCTGACTTGGGTTTATCGAAAAAAATAGGTTAAACCAAAACAAAGTAATTTTTAATTCAGTAAAAGTTAAACCATTGATTTAATATGTTAATATTGTAAGGAAAACTATAAAACATAATTTGTACTTATTTAAAATTAGGATCTGCTTTATTTATATTAACTCCTCAAGGGTTTCAGTGTGTCTCGTAAATTACGTAAGTATTAGGCGCACCACACAAACTAAATTTGTAAATATAAGTATTCAGTAGTAGTAGAGGTTTTTTGTTGTAGAGCTTGTCCGGAGAAGTAATGCATGCTAATTTCTGCCGCCAAGAAGCATCGCTGGGTTCCGGTCTGAAGGGCGTGGTTGCCGGTGTTATGACATTCACACGGGGCTTTACACCTTCGCCACAGGTTGATAACAACCCAGGGCGGCGACGTGGTCTTTTTTGCGATGATTATCCACATACCAGTTGGGCTATTGTTAACGGCCCGTTAACGATCCGTTAACGATCCGTTAAAGATTTATTTTAAAAATAATAGTCAATAACAGTGGCGTGCACTTCATACATTCACAAAAGCACTGCCTACCCTAAAATTGGTATATACCTCGTATAGGAGGAGGATTTTTGCCATTTTATGCAATTTTCCTGCTGTATGCATGGTTTATGATTTGGTAATCATCATGATTTCAAACTATTGCCGGCCCATTACAGGGCACGGGTCTCCTCTCAGAATGAGAAGGGTTTTGCCGTAGTCCACCATCCTGGCCAAGGATTCGTAGACTTCACATGATGAATAACTCTCAGGAACTGATATTAAATTGTATAAATTAATTAATAGTTCGAAAAAAACTAAAAAATCTTATTTTTTATATTGAAAATTGGAATAATCTTCTCAGATTAGTGTATTGTCATCGGTCCTCGATATGTCTACAAAGTTTGAATCAAATCTGATCGTTTAAAGTAGGACAAAATCGAGCTCAAAGGGGTCGGTTAAATACAAACATACATACAGGTGAAGCTAATAAAAGCGCGTTAAAAAGGGACTTAACTCTGTAAAGTCAGAAAGTCGTGCTGGGGATCGAAATTGGTTCCTCCGGATAGGAAGCCGAAGCTCTACCCACTAGGATATCGCTGTTTCTTTACAATTGATTAATGTATACAGGAAAATATTAACGAGGATACCCACTAACCGCGATGCAATGGCGCTATTGTTTTATGAATCACGTTACCGCATAAAGCGCGCGTTTGTCATTTGGTTTTCTCTGCGAGCCTCATAATAAGTGATCATTTTGAGTCATCAAAATGAGTCAACGGCGCTTGATCACTCTACGCGGAACGTATGCGACACGACTCTCGTTTCAAAGACTCATAAAAAAAATACTCTTCTACATCTCATACATTACAATGGGACAGAAATATTTTAAATAATCGTTTCGTATTTTAATGATTTTTAATTAAAATGTGACAAAGTAACTAAATACGTGATTTTTTGGGAAGTACTCACGGTACATTTCGAATAATTTCGAGAAACTTATTTACAAGGTGTACGTAATCCGAACAATGATGCAACAAAAAGCAACATAGTTGATTGCCGTATTATGGTAATCCGCTATTTAGCTTCTAGTAATTATAGTAATCCAACTACTTTGCAACTAGTTTCTCGAAATTATTCGAAATGTTGCGTGAGTATATCCTAAAATTATTCGCCAGGGACGTTATTTACCCGGGACAAACATACTATGACTTCTTGAAATATAAATTTGTTGCTGCGTTAAAAAAAACAAAGGAAAAAACACGGTTTCGATTTTTTATTTGTCAGACGACTATACAGGAAAAGCAACACCAGGGCCCGTAGACTTGTTTTTGCGGTATAAAAAGTGTGACTTGCATACCTTTAATAAATTATATGTATGCAAAACCGCGTTTTTCTGGTGCTATGTATGAAGGACAAACAAACGAACAACCTTTCGCATTTATAATTTTAGTGTCATGAGGATGATTCATAGGGAACTACACTTCAATGCGATATCTTTGCTTGTGGTTTGTGCTTTGAGCATACGCATGCTAATTGATCGTACCGTTTTGCGTCACTTCTAAATGGACATATACTTGTTTTAACAAACCAGTGGAACTGTGTTCTGTATCACGGTTCAAGAGAAACCGCGCCTCGTTCATGCTTTGAACACCATCATGAATCTCTCAACCAAAGGACGTCCTCAGCTGTATATAATGTTTTAATAGAAATTTTACGCGCTGTTGTCTTGAGTCCACTATCTAGCTTCCTGTAAATACTTTGAAATCGTCTTTTTACTTTGAGATTTGGTCTACCAACACTCCAGTATCTTGGGACTGCAACGTTCATCGTTAATCTTATTGTCTTTAAAACTATTTTTATATGCTATAAAATAAAATTAATGACTATTATAAAAAAAGCGTCTTCGGGTCCGCGTCGAGTTTTGTCAGTAACTCTGCTTAAATAATTTGATTTCTGCCTATCTTGCATCAAATGTTTTAGCCTTCGATTATGTCCACTGGCACGGCATTAAGGAAAAGAAGATGGTTACCCTTGTTTGATATTACACGTAATAATTCTACCCGTGTGCGCCCAAGCGCCCACAGTCGGAAGGAAACTGTGGCATAAGATTATCATTTTGTCCTTTCCCCGTGGAGAAAATGTCTCCTGACCATGCTAGCCGTGCGGTATCTCATTTGTATAGATAGAGATGCTCAAAACATCTCTCTTCAATGCTTGTGCAGTGACACCGACCTTTCTGATTAGGCTCATAGTTTGCGACAATGTTTCCGAAAAAAAAGTTACGGCAGACGCACTGCCGATGATTTAGTTGTTGTGTTGTGGACAATTTAATTGATAATTCTTTGTTTACAACCATTCCAATTTGTCTACATACGATGACTTATTACGATGTGACCTTTTTATGAATGAATCATTTAATGTTATGTTATGACTTCAAAGTATATACGCAAGAATGATTCATTCGGTAGTAAAATATAAAACGTTGAATGAAGGCGGTATATATTTTTTAATGGGAGAAATTAATGGTGGTCACTTACCTAACCTAATAACCGTTACCTCATTCCGAACCTCAACCTCACCGAAAATCATTACCTAAAACATCATTTCCATGATACATAGGAAGAACTACCGAATACCAAGGCCATCTCCGGTTTCTCTCAGTTTATATTTAAAAAGATGAAAGAAAACGGAAAATAAGATGGAAATTGGAAAAGAGGACCTCCGGCCAGAGTCCGAGACTACCTCATGAAGGATAAAAAAAATTGCCGCCCATTGCCACTTCAGCTTCGCTACTAGTTGGTGGACAACTGGTTTTTTTAAGGATGTCCTCATTTCTTGTCTATGATTAAATAATAAAGATATTCCGAGCATAGCTATGCTCTATGAGGACGTCCTTACAAGAACCAGTTGTCCACCAGCAATTCAGCAATGTAAAAATTTGAACTTCGACACTTTCTAAACGTTTCTCTATTTGTTTCAGAGTTCATCGGACTCCGTGCTGACGACGGGAACAATTTCAGAACGCATAACAAACTTACAGCAGTCCTCTGAGCAAAGCCTGCAACCCCACGTCGCTTCAACGCTGCAACGGAATAGGAGCTCCTTGCATTCGGGGTCCCAGACATCTTTGGGTACTTATATCCATTTTTAACTTATTGGTATTATATATATACGTATACGTATTAAACGTAACGGGGATGTGTTTTTTTTTGTATAAAAGTTCGTTAAAAAAATAACAAAATTAACTTATTTTTTAATTGATTTTGATTAAATTAAACTTAAACTCTTTACTATATGATGCGCATAGGTCATGTTTCTCCCATTAGTGATTTCAGTTACTTATGGTATTGTTTAATAAGTGTAGCTTTTGTGGTTAACAACCGCTCCATAACTAATTTCTCTATGCGTACTTAAAACGTCAGTTCAAAGAAAACTAGAAATTAGTCTTGTGAGCACGTCCCGTCCGCTCTCCGCCGCTGCTAAGAGCAAGATCAAATACAAACTGTCAATCAACCCAGTCAACGCTGTCAACCGGTTAATCCATTCCTGATACCGGTTTCAAATATTAACCGATTACAGGAATATTGACGAGCTAATATGCTTTTATGGTACCAATAATCACCCAGTTTTTGACCCCTGCTCGACGTAGAAAAAGACTATGATAGAGAGTTACTTTATCCGCCTTCAGACATTAATTAAGATTAACCCAATATTACAGGCGGTTCAATGACCTCCCTTACATCAGCACCTCCAACGCCCGCGCCCGCATCTTCATTGTCCACATCAGACTTGACAGAAAGGCCAAGAGTTAGCCACGGCAAGCCCAACCTAGCGCCGAAGCCGCCGACGGTGTCCCCAGCGCCCGATAGGCCTTCGCCCCCGCCCAAGAAGCTGATCGTCAACGGGAAGCTGGCTGCACGAGCACAGAGCATGAGGATGCCCAGGTAACTATAATTTCTTCATCATTCATTATTTCATTAGGTTTATAATGTTACACTGGGCCACTTTTCTTATAGGAGAGAGGGCTTTAAAGAAAATTAAAAAGAACCATATCCCAGTTTCAAACTCAAAAGTGTTTGATTCATGTAAGCCTTATCACAGTCACTTATGAAGCGTACATACATATAAAATGTTACCACTAATTTTAGGTAATGGTGTTAACTGCATTCATTACCTTAAAACTAAAGCTAGGAGGGTTCCAAACGCGCCCTGGTCTAAGAAGACCCCACAACAAACTTAGCCAGGTTTTTTTCTGTTATCACCATATCACTGTCGAATTAATATTAAGCTGTCAATTTAGAGCAATTCATAACCAAGCTTTTTTTAACATACATGCAATCCTTACTATAAGCTTACGTTGTATATAAACTTTGATCTTATTGAGAGAATTAATCTCAAGGATTTCATCTGATAATTTGTTATAAAATGATATACAATTACCCTTAAATGAATCAATAATTTTATGCAGCGGAGTAAACTGCACTACAAGTTTTTTTTTAATATACTTTGTTTAACTTGTGTTATTTAAGTTTATGTATTTTTTGTGGTGTGCAATAAAAGTATATTCATTCATTCATTCATTCAAACACCCAGCCAATGAAAAATGTTCATGTTCGTCACACAAACATTCTTCAGTGGACTCAGAAAGGAGGGTCGCTGCCCACTGTGCCAATCGGACGAACCCAAATTACGTTAAGCTCGAAAGGGTACGGGACACGTGGGCAGAGCTCTTTGAACTGTACTGATGCTAATTTGATAAAGTTTTAAGTGAACGTGTGTTTTTAGATCGCCGCCAGTGTCGCCCCCCTCCCCGGCCGGCGCGCCGGGTTCCCGCCCGCCGCCGCCCTGCGCCCCGCCGGTCGTCGCCACAAAGAACCCCGCTTCACATTTTGGTATGAAATGTATATTAAAAAAAAACCCATCATAGTCTCGGACTCTAGGTCTTTTAGCTTGGAATGCAACGTTTTTTACATCAGAAGGAGACTTTTTTTTTTAAATGTGTAACCGAATTACGAAAAAATGTTTATTTTAATTTATTTATACACTTTATTTGTGCACCACAAATAGAAAAAAAAAAACAATGGACGGAACAAAAATAAACTTAAAATGTAGGATACAAAGGGCGGCCTTATCGCTAAGTAGCGATCTCTTCCAGGCAACCTTAGGATTAGGAAAACCAAATGTTGAAGGGTGCATGAGTATATTTCGTAAGGAATCCCCTGTAAAAATATTAAATCAAAAGAAGCATATTTATTTTTCCATACAAACGAATTCGAAACATAATATTTTTGAAGTAAACACTTCTATGACAACCCTATTGAAGATAAAAGACCGACACGCGCATAGTACCTACGCTATGCGACGCGTACCTAATAAAGTGACATTAATCACATGATTTTAATATTCTTGGGCTGTGCTTTCAAGGGCTGTGTCTGATTTCTTTCAAAAAAAGTTCTGGCAATGGTTTACTGTAAAACTTTTCCAAAATCTACAGATGGCAGATTGAATTTAGTATTGCTATCCTTATCTAAGGGGAAGAATATGAAAAAGATAGCACTACTCTATGCTCTCCCATCGGATGATTATGAATAAGATTGATTATTTATCAATTTCGGGGGTAAGACTATTTTGACTTTCTTTAGAAGATACCTTAATTTTTTCTATCAGTCTCTCTTTCTCACATAGGTTAGCTATATCCTCGCACCGATATATTGATGTTTTCAGCTCGGCCATCATAGCGTTACATTATTGCGTGTTGCAGGAACACTCCGCGCGTCGCGAGGGCTTCGCCCCCCCGGCGTGTGTCCCCCGCCGCCGCCGGGCGCTCCGCCACCGCCGCCCGCGCGGGCCGCGTCCCTGGCACAGCCCCCTCCGCCACCACCACCACACTTCCGATTACAAGTGAGCGGCCATTTTATCGTTTTCACCAACCTTAGCTCAGTGATATATACTCGTATATACTGCGGTCCCACAAACGTACATTCTTTAGAAAAGTAAGAGGTGTGTGCTAGAATTCCAACTCAGCCCCCCGAAAGTTGAGTCGAAGTTCCACCTTCTATCACCGCTTCCCCATCGATTGTAACTATTTTATAAAAAAAAACTTATAGTGGAATTTAAAAAAAAAACGTTTCCCCACGACTTCGCAGAACAACAGACACGAACATATGAACGAAGAACCACCCGCGCCCGCGCCTCCAGTCCGAGGCTCTTCCATGCGATCGGCTGACCTGGAGGCCAGGTTCGCGGAGCTGTTCAACCCGGCAGCCAGCTTCCCGATACCCGACCCCTTCCTGCGCATCACTAAGGGGTACAGCAGCACTACTGTCGCTGGTAAGTACGCGTGATACCACCCATCATGAAGTAGTTAAACTTTGTATCGAGTAAAGCTAGTACCCTTTGCTCACTTACCGACTCGACGCCGTTTCAACTCCAACTTTCAATTCATAGTCGACCACTCTTCATTTACTTGTGAAACCAGTACCCCTAGTATATAATTTATACGCTCCTAATCGAAGGTCTGATACGACATTCGATACTCAGTATCGTCAAAGTAAAATAAAACTTATGCAAAATTGTTTTAAAGCTCCATATTGTCCACACTTTTACAGCAAGCACTCTTGCCGAATTACGGAAAAGGATTAAAGATTTGTGCATTGTCGTAGTATGTAAAAAAATAATTGCGACCCTTAAGCGAATAGAAATTTGGTCTATTTTGCTTTGACGTTACAGTGTGTCGATACTGGAAAGCAACTCCACGATCGCGAGCGTGAAAATCTGATACTAAGGGTATTGTGAATAGTCCACACATCATCATCTCGAGTTGACAACCCATTGCAAACGATGGCAAAGTGGACTTTATGGTCAGTGTCGAGTCGGCAACACGTCGCCGATTCATCGTCGACTATGTTTTCAGTTTTCATAACAACTTACTTTATGTCGCACGACATAAAGCTCACTTTTCCATGTTCCAATTTAGAGTTTGCGTCTTGTCGGCGTAGAGTCGATAGGGTGTGCGGATGGCTTAAAAGATTGGTGGTAATTCGGTTAAGCACAAAATACTAAACAGAAGTGGCAGCTCTATAATCGAAAACCGACCGTGATAAAGAACAACGTTACGTCTTCCTTGTACAAATGTACATAGACTGAAATTTAATTTCTACAAAGTATATCAGCGCAGACAATAGTTTCTCACCTAAGAAAAAATACCACCTAAGTAAACATACCTTTTATAAAAGGGCTTCCAAACCTGGGCGCCGCGGCGCAATTTAAAGTACAGCTTAAAAAAACATTTTTTATTTTGTTTGTGCAACGGCCTGTCCCACAATTGGCCATTAATAAACTCTTTTCGTTATTCTTTGTCGTGGTGGTATAATTAATTAGAAATTAAAAAAAAAAGTTGAAAATTAGTCAAGAGTCGAAGAAAAAAAAATTGGTTAAATTAATAATCTTTCGGGAGTCGGTTGAAATGTATAACCATCTTTTTTCCACTGTTCCTTGTTGAAAACTATACTTTTCAACAGGGAACAGAGCTGTCAATAATTTAATTTAGTTTAGGTTTCATGTATAACCGAATTGGCACTCTTATTGCACCAAACGCTGACTTTTAAAAGCCCAATCGTATCTAGCTACTCCATTCTAAAATGATTTTAAAATAAAAGTAAAAAGTTCATGTCTATTCAATTGAAAATTATCAACAAATTGAATCCATAATTGATATTAAGTACTCATATATTGCAACAAATTCAATACAGAGATACTTCATTATATTTTTTATTAAAGGGGAAGTATGGATTGATTTTTGTTACTCTATGGAACCAGAAAGGATGGGCAGATCTTGATAAAAATTGTCACAGTGATAGATTACAGTTAAGAGTAGCAAATAACCTACTTTTTATCCCGGGAAAAGTAACGGTTCCCGCGGGATTTTATAAAAGCAAAAGATATCGGGGACAGCAGCTAGTCTTAAATAAATTAAACAATTGGATGGCAATATTAAATTCGTCATTGAATACATATTAACGCAATTTAAAATTTTATAACATTAATGAAATTTTATGGGGTAACTGAGCGATAGGCAAAAAGTCAAAAATAAGTGTCTCTATTGCTTGCTTGTGTGAGTTATTTTTATGTTACTTGGGATTCCATATATTACATATATTTTGTTAGAATATTCCTTCAGCAACCTCTATTGACAATCTGTCTGTTACTAATTAATACTCTAACAGAATATCACTCAAAATAAGTTCCTCGTCTAATGAGTTACCGCGAAAAAACACTGATTGACTATTCCCACGTTATGCTACGCTTATTTATAAAGCACCTTATAACTAACATTGTTAATTATATTGCGATGAAACTGCCAGGAATGTCACTATTAATTAAAAAATAAGTGCGCTTGTCTAAAGGAGGCATAAAAATGATGGTCAGATTTTTTAAACAGTTTTTCGACTCTCCTGTAAAGTAAGCATAAGGGTACTTGCGCAGTATTTAGCAATGTTAGTTACGCGATACAGACAGACAGATCGTTATGGAAACAAAACCCAGATTCTCTGATAGGTGTATCATTACTTGTGCGCTTTCATTTTTGTCTTTAATTACCAAAATAAACCGTTTTCATTCAACGGCCCTTTTCATACTTTATATTGTGTAAAGTAAGTTTTAAAATAAAAATAGAAAAAAAATTTGAACGATTAAAAATTAGTAGTTTTTGCAACTTTTGCGTAATGAGGGTAATTTCAACACGAGTGTTGTTTTTTAAATAAGACAGCACGAGGGTTAAAATACTTGATTACGTATAGTTGCAGATAATATAATACTTAACACTAAAACTTAACTAAAAGGTAGTTTGTATGTTTTATGTGTTTCTTTGTAGACAATTAAGTATCCTTTCCTTTATTAAAGTATTAGTAATGATTATTGATTAAGATGAGGTAAGATGATAATTAAAGCGCACGAGTTTTGACACACATATTGACATTAATAAAATGTTATAAGCTCGTATCTTTAATGTCTGCAACAGTTCTGTGACAAAATTGACGTTTCAAATATTAGCTCGTAGTTTCAGGAGAATAAGGGTTTAGACTTTCTAGATTTTGACAAATGGTGCAAATTCTGTTGTACTCAAAACTAAATTTGCAAATCTAAAAATAGTCACAATGAAAGGCTTTCTGATATTTTAAGACTCGTCAATATAGTTCAGTTTTAAAAATTTGTGTGCAACATAATTTGACACTAATAGTATATTATGTAGAATAGAATTTAGAAATCCTGTTGTGTATTAAATGTAACGTAAAGCTGATCAGATTTAATATTAGTACTGTTTAACGTAAAGTGCCTTATAGGAATAGATTTTGATAGAAAAACCTTGTTAAAAAGACTAAAAGACTTACAGACATGGAAAGGAGCACCATTTTGAATAAAATAAAAAAAGCTATAATTTTCTGTCCCTAAATAATATGATTTAGGCAACACTTATTACGAAAAATAATTACCGGATAGTTTACATTTTGGTTAATATTTTATACGTCAACAGATAAAAATCTACGTCACGTTAGATATACATTCCCATTAATTATAAATTTAAAGTAAAAGTACCCAAATTTAAGAATATTGTTTGTCGTTATACGTGTTATATAATTGTCTGTATACGTGGCTGGAATGCGATCTCTTTCTTATCTTTTTTCATTCCTTCATTACAAAAGTACTTATGTTGTATTCCTTGGGCAAGCTAGTAAGCCATAAAATATTGAAACAATATCCATATAAGAAAGGTTTACCTCCTTATTTTACTTATAGAAATTGTCTGCTCTACAGACTATATAAAACCAGAAAAAATAACTATAATTCAAATAAAATTACATGCTAAACATTGACATTGAATATATTGCAATGAATACTATAAATTGAAATATTAAACTTAACTTTTTGATAACTGTATATGTAAAAAATAAAACAATATTTTTTATCCGTTTCACTCAAGTCAGCGGTAATGGGTATTTTAAGCAATATGTAAACAGGTTTTTTCTGTTGACCGATACAAATAAATTAACCGATTTGGGCGATGACAATATGTCAAACAAGATTGAATAAATAATTAATAATTTATAATAAAAAAAAATTATAAGGGCGAAACGCACACAACCTTTGCTCTTAGTAAATAGTCATAAAGAGTATACAAGTAAATAAGTATTGTTGTACATATAGACAATTAAGTGATATGTACAAGTCAAGACAAGGATTGCATAATATTATTTTATAGATATTATGGGGTAGACAAAATTTGGGGATTTATGTTATGTTTACGATAAAATAAATATATTATATTATATTTACTGTTATGGCGCATGATTGTATGCATGTGTGATGTAAAATTGTTTATCTTTAAATCGGTGTAACTTATGTCAGCCGCCATCTTGTAATGGTACAATTTAAAATGGCGTCGACATTTTACTTTGCGCAAGAAGGGGACCGAGCATCAATTATGTCAAACTCTAAAGGGAAGTCAGTTTTTACCTGTGATGATAATTGTATTGTTTTCTCAGTTGTGACTTTTCTTTGACATAACTGATACCATGGTCCTTATATAGGACAAGTTGCATCGCTGGATAGAAAATGAATCGAAAATGACCGATATGATAGATTTACTTCATTTATTAATAATATTAATTTTCATTTAGTCTATTCTATATTGCTCACTTTTCTTATATTTTAGTACATTTGGTTTTATTTAGTACGGATATATAAGTATGTTTAAAATATCCGTTATATAGAGTGAAAAGTAACTCCTTTGAGTAATTTAATTGCATTTGAAGTTAAATTAAAAGACTGTTTGAAATTGAAAAATGCTTTTATATGAATGGCAATATATGTGTTTTATCACAATCATGTTTGATACATGATCACAGACGTTTTTCATTTGGGTAGAAATAAAATCATGGGAGGTTTTCATAAACATTTTTATGTCATTCGATTTGAGTCACCCAAGACCAAAATATTATTATAATTTTTATTTTTATTTTATTTTATAAGACAATTATTTTTAATTCGATTACTTAATGTTAGTGACGTTGGTGTAGTGTATTTTTATGTTGAGTCATTATACTAATCATATATTATGTTCGTAGAAAAATATAGTTTAAAGTATTGGTGTATTAACCTTTTCCTTTGGCTGAGGGCGGAGATTATAAGTATCAACTATAGTTATTTTTGGAAGTATTTAATCTACGCGGCAATAAAATTAAATTGAAGTGTAAGATTTTCTATCTCTGTTTCTCGCTTTGCAATTAATATCAAAGCGTAATCCTTTCGCTCGCACATATTATGCCTGTATCCAAACCTGAATTTTATGCTTTAATAAGAATAGTTGAGTCAAAAAAATGCTTATAGCCTGGTAATAAGAGCTAATTTGTGTGCGCAGATAACTTTTAGATGGAGACATAAAATCCTACCACCCTTTTCAACAGACTCATAGTGAAAAGGATGGCACTACTTTTAGTCCTCTCAAAGTTAAGTTATAAGTTTTGAGTACATCCGAATTAGCGTTTTTTTATGACTTTATTTTAAAATATTTTAGTATTTGATACGTATAGTTTGCGCCTTGAGCCTTGCACGTAGGAGTGATATCCAGAATCTTAAATAGCTACTTAAAATTTAAGAGCACATTATTAGAATTTACACAATTTTTATTTGCTCTCAAATATTAAGTGGCTTTCCAGTATTCGGGTGTTACAATGCCTATTTTGAAATGTTTATGTAGTTAAAAAAAATGTTGTGATGATCCTTTTGTTTATATTTAGTGAGGTGCCATTATTGCAATATGTTTTGTAACCGCGAGCCTGCTTGGGATAATTATTTTGTTTTCGTTTGCAAAATTTAATTTTTCAATCATCGATTTTCACTCGATGTCTTAACTGTTTAAATTTATTGTGTTATATAACAAAAAAATAAACTGTTGTCATTTGTACAAAGATTTAATTCGTGGATTTGCCCGCTCTTTAATTTCAATTCATTAATACAATATGGTTAGTGTATTTTAACAGTGATTGATTTATTTATCATATGGTTATTAAAGATCAGGGTTAGACTGGTACAATTTTCTTAATCTACATTTTGAGAACAAAAAACTTAGTAAGTTTTTTATGAACGAATCTTAATAATATTCGCTTTGAACGAGTAATATTTGGAACCGGTTTAATTTCTTTAAACCGGTTAAAGAAGTAATCTATTAACCAGTTAAACGGTTTTCGTATTTGAACGTTGGTTGGGTTGATTAACCTCCCGGGTTAGTTTTCTCAGTTAGGAGCGCGGTGTATTTTCTTGACCCCCGGAAAACAAACCGGTTAGAGAGCGGTTTGTAAAATCCCTTAACCGTTCGGTTCGAACGATACCGTTATAACCTAAATAAAATACATTTTTTGGTTCAAAACCGGTCTAAGGTCTTGATATAATTGCATTCTTAGGAACGCCTAGTAGGAATAGTATAAAATTGATATTTAGGATGAAAACAGGGAAAATCGGTGTCTTGGCAAATCAGCGACTGAAATCTTTGCACTTTATTCCGCGCATATCTTTTCAAACAGTAGAGCTTTAAACAATCCCATGCTTCGAGCATGCATTGAGCAATGCAAACTGGTATTTGTGATACAGTGATGTATGATGCTTAATATTTATATTATCGATATTAATTATTATTATTTTTTGAACAATAAAAAGAATAAATATTATGCGATGTGTTCAAACATTTCATTTTGATATACCTAACATGTGTTGTGGTCGCTTCACTGTGGACGTCATGTGCTTTGGAGCCGTTCTATAACAGTTTTAGGAAAACTGTTTTTATTTGCGCATATTTTAATAAAAGAAAATTAACTACAACGCTTACACTGTGGACGTCATATGCTTTTGAGGAGTTTTCATTAAATTTTTTATTTTTTTTTTTAATTAAAAAAAAACATTAATATGTTTATCAAAAAGATTAAAAATAGGTTCCGACGAATTGAGAACCTTTTCCTTTTTACTTTGTTAATTAATTAAATATCTGGTAGTACAATCAACATGGACACAATATAATTACGTAAAATAAATTATCGACATCACATTCCTTATATTTTCCCCCTTTTAGGATAGATACATTAAGATAAGATTCCAGTTTCTTTTCTCAAATTAGTAGAATATGATAAGTTTTTAGTAGATACAAGTAAGATATTTGAATTTTTTGGTAGATATATCTAAGATATTTCGATTTGTTTCGTAATTTGTTCATCACGCATTTGCCAGTGGTCTGCATGCTGACGGGTAAGTTTTTGTCTTGATATTTGTAGCATGTACTTTGCATGTCTTCGTCCATCGGGAATCGCTATACTCAGGAGCATGTTAAGATCTTTCTAGATTTATTCGTATAGCTTTATGAAACATTTCCTTTGTCACCCGTGTCACTTCTAGCTGTTTTTGAATCCCTTAAATGAGTGAAATGGGAGGTGGTAGTTTTTAAAAAAAGATAAATTTCTAAAAGTTCTTATTTTTGGGGACTAAGCATCCTATATAACTATATAGGGTTTAACTAAATTTCGACCCTTACACTAATAACCGCTAGTACCTATACAATATATAAATAAATAAATATTCTACGACAATACACACATCGCCATCTAGCCCCAAAGTAAGCGTAGCTTGTGTTATAGGTACTAAGGTGACTGATGAATATTTTTATGAATAACATTCATAAATACTTATAATATACATAAACACCCAGACACTGAAAAACATTCTTGTTCATCACACAATCATTTTCCAGTTGTGGGAATGGCGAACCCACGGCCTTGGACTCAGAAAGCAGGGTCGCCGCCCACTGCGCCAATCGGCCGGCTATCCATATTGAGGAATCTTGCTGATAAATAGAACAGCTATCCATTGCTGATCAGATTATGTTGAGCGCGCGAATTAAGTGGATAGTGGAACTTTTAGTTGGACTCTAATTGACTCGTGGAGTTCTTCAGCTTAAGATCAGTAGAACTGAATGAATACTTAATAATACTTCGCCTGAGAGGAATGCAAGGCGATACTTCAGCCACTGAATTATTTAAAATAGCAAATTGTTTAAATAGAGGTGTGTTTAGTGTCAAATCTGGGTCCAAAGGGGAATGCCCCTCCTTCAAACAGAATTATATTATTAAAAAAATGCCAAATTATATATTTTTACGGGGGTTAAAAATTAAGGTTGTGATTTTTTTTTACTAATCTGTCTTTTGTTTCAGCTAAGAGCTTGCATCCTCATTTCATTTTAATTGCACTTTCATAATGCATGTAACACTCTCCAGAATATCAATTGGCAGAAGCGATATCTTTCAACTTATGACACCCAAACCAGTCGCGTGTTAGTGATGTTTTGCATGGATGAATCGATACTAAGTGATGTAATCGCTTCTGTAGTGCGTTCCAAATGCGATAAAAGGCAAAAACGTTAGCGAAATCGATCCCAAAAGTACCCTACTAATTCATTTTAATAATTATGATTAATTTATGCTGTTCCCCCCATTTCTCGTGCTGACCATGTGAACGGCTTCACCAGTAGGGCTAACATGCGCAAAACGAGATCATTAGGTCCACAATTTTCTCGTCCTATTTCTCTGTAATAAAACTAGAAACGTGGGTTATCTCGTGATCGCGCACCACGAGATAATTATGTTAGCCCTACAGAACGATCCCGCCACATCAAACTTTATCAGCATTCGCTCTGACTTGATCAGAATTGTTAGTCTGTATTGTGAAATTATGTACCTTTAGTAAAGATTTCGTCGCTTTCGCATATCGAAACATTACACCGTTATGGGAAAGTGGAACAAACCTCGATTTGGAGTCGCAAATTACCTGATTACGAACGAATTTTAAATTTAAAACAAGTTTTCCTTACTCGAAACAACTCTGCGATTGCGAGAGTAGGTATCAATCTAAGGGTTGGTATATTGCATTGTGCGAGAGTTAATTAACATATGCCTACGTGTTGTAGTAGCAAACAAGGCCCCCGCCCCGGCGCCGCCTCTTCGCCTGCCGCTGGCGGGCTGGTCCGGGACGTCGAGCGCATGCTAGCAAACGCGGGGGGCGCCTGTGCCTCCCCCCGCGCCCCTCGCCGCCCTTCACCTCGCACACATCGCGCACCCCGCGCATGCGCTGCTCTCAGTAGCTCACGCGCTACTGGGACCAGCCAGCACCATTGCCACCGCGAAACAAGAACAACAAAAACAGCCCATAGAAGTATCCAAGACTACAAGCGACAACGCAGCCACAAAAAAGGCAACGAGTAACGTTAACGTTGCACACAAGACCGACGAACAAGATCCATCGCTGTTGCCGATTGAACAACCTTACATGTCAGAAGATGACGTCAGCGACCTCAGAGACGTGGTCGACGCTATTAACAAACTATGCGCAACGATGAAGACTTCATACGACGAGTACGAAGACTGTGAAGATGCTCAAGACGACGATGTTGATAACATTTGTACAGAATTGGTAAATCCGAATGAAGTTTTATTTGAGAAGATCCATGTAGTAGATAAATGGTGTGATACCGAACCTAGTGTGTCGTCTCCGGAGCTTACAGTGGTACCAGTGGAAACGTGTGTAGATACGAATTATACAGTTACAGAGCCCGTTGTTAAAACTCCAGAAGTAATGAAACCACTAACATTTGAGACATGTAAAACCTATAGGTTAAGCGAATCTGGTAATGAACCAGTCATAACAGAGCCAACAGAGCAGATTGTTGCTGAATCGATTCCACAAAAAGTAGAAGCGTACAGTTGGAGTGAAACAGTCCCCTTAGCTTCCGAACCGGTATTCGAGAAAGTGAGGTGTTATAAATCGGAGGGCGACGCAATCGAACTTCAGAAACCAGTTGCATCAACAAGCATTGAAGTAGCTAGAAATATTGTAACAGAGAGATTCGAAGAGATGGAACCAATTACATTGGACGTAGAAACAGTTCAGTGCGACCCTATGAGTGAAATGTACTATACGGCATCGTCCGAAGTGAGTCTACTGTCAGATGTCGATTTTCAAGATAAAGTTCAAACGGAGGACTCTGATAAGGAGAAAGACGATAGGAATAGTGTAATGACAGGCCACGTTGCCGCGATGAGGGAACGGTTCGAAAGTATGACGCGAACCAATACGCCTTGTCCGGATCTAATACGATCCACTTCGCCTTCTTTCGAAGTATTTAGAAACGTTAGCGCATCTCCCGACAAATTAGAATAAATATTACAGACTCTGTAATCGCATTTAAATAAGTGTCTACAGACTTGCCAATATGCCATGCGATATTAAATTCAGACACATCCAAAAAGTCAACGAAAAAGATAAGTTTCAGTGTTCGAACGCTGGAACAGTATTAGATGTTTTGATATAATATATTATTTAGTATGGATGGACAGATTTGCTCCTTCAACAGGAACTTTTCTGACAATTAGTAATTGGTGGCGACTGGTCATATTCATACAATATTTGCGGGAGCGATAATATTAAGGGTTTTGTATGAATATATCTAGATGGCAAATTTGTTAAATCGTACCCACTGTACCGTAGCGTGATGCCGATGTTGGCACATCTGTAGATGGCTAATAGCGGAATTAATGAAATCGAGCTAATTAAAATATGTTTACTAAATGGTTAGGTAGGTTCCTAGTTATTGTATTAAGTAGTTTGAAGTAAACCTTGCTGGATTATGCTGATATTCGTATTTAGGACCAAAATACAAATTACACGTTTGTTATGTAAACAAGTTCTTACCAATTTCTTAACGATGTGTCCATTTAAGTTCCTCTAAATCAGTCAAGGATTTATATGATTTTCGGAAGCAAGCTAATTGGCGCCAAATCTGATGTATAAAATCTTTAAAGGAGACTAAATTTCAGGTCTCATAGGGTCGTCCTTTCCAACAGGGAACATTATGAAAAGGACAGCACTAATTTACACCTGCTAATTTTAGTTTAGATCAGACATGATTTACAGCACAAATATCGGCACCAATATATGCTACGTAGACTAAACTTAACGTCATTTTTTATATTCAAGTTTAATATTATGTACCTTGTATTTAATGCTGTAGACTTAACTTTCAAGCCTTGCAAGTTCTGACAAACAGATTCAGTGTTAAAGAGATGCTGTGAATACGGATATAAATTGTTACTACCTCCAAGAATTACATTGATGTCTATTCTGTTGTAAATAAAGCTTGAGATTTCTAAAAATAGTGCTATCCTACTCCAGTAGGGCTAGCACGGGGGGAGATAAAAATTATATCCCCTGACTAGGGATATAATTAACGTGCCAACCTGCTAAATCACTGGAATATCAAAATAGGAGAAGTTCACCCCCGTTTATTAATACAGATCTATTATTTCTAGTGCTCTGAGAGTTGATAAATTTATATCCTTTCCCCGGGGATATAATTGTCTCCTGCCCATGCTAGCCGTGCAGGGGGATATAAGGTGAGAAAACAGCACTACTTTTACACCTGTCAATTTAGTCAGATATTTGTCTGCAACAGAATCGGCAGAATGGGCCTAAACCGAATATCAATTAAGTATAATATTTTATTTAAGGTGGTTGGGTATTTGTATACTTACGAAACTTACCATACATTTCCGTTACTCGTTAGTCCCTTCTTATATGGTGCCTTAGATTTAAGTTTCGGTCCTCTAGAATAGATGGAATGTCTGTAAGTTTTTACTTAAGTATAGCAGTATTTAACCTTGATCCATTACTAGTCCTCCTGTGTTAGTACCAGATGTTTATCATTGCCCCATGAACGTGCCAACTGATGTTCATACATAGGGTTGTGATTCATCTACCCAAAGAAATCCTCCCCAAAATCAATGATTATTAATTTTATGATATTTGGTCCTCTTGATTTCATTTAAAATCTATGCAATATGCACGACTCGCGCGCAAAGTCGACCTGCGACGGATGGCAGGGATGTTCGTAGACTATCCCAGGCGTGTAACCAGTGAGTTTCAAGAACTTACACGTAGCACGACATACCAATAGTCCTCTCAAAAATTACAACAGCGTCTAATGCCAACTTACGTTGCATACACGGGAAAAGTGTGCACTCCGATATTGACACGTTGCACACGTAGGATCAGTTTGTCTCTAGCTTCTTCATTACCGCGATCATAGCGATTGTTCTTGCCTGAATTTAAAACTAATGCTTAAACTGTTTTTCAACTTTTATAAATTATATCGACAATATTCATTAGCGCAAAAAAGAGTAATCTACTAACGATTGTTATCACCAATTGGAGTGTCTTTGTTGGTTAACGTTCAGATTTTTAAATACAACAATAAAGTAATTACCTATTTGGAGATGCCACCATAAACTTACAACAAATATTTGATATAGAGGTTTTACAAGTAAATGCAGTCCTTTATATCTACAATACTTACCACTTACCAAATAAAAGATTCCTGCGGAACAGTTTCCAACCTATGAAAGGTACTATATTTTAGACATATGTGTTCTAAAATTTCAATTCAATTTTCAGTATCAATTGCCACCAAACCTAGATTCTTTGTAGTTCCAACAATTTTGTAACTCAATACAAGGACTTAAAAGGACTCCGTGGTTCTGAGCTTGTAGCATAGATCGCTGTAAAAAGTTTATAGCTGGTGGTAAATTTCGAGAAGGTAAAAAATAAAATTTGATGGTTTCTAATATTAACAGATTTTAAAATAGCGTCATCATTTACGCCATGAGCCCTATGGAAAAAATTTAGCACTACTTACAGACTTGTATTACTTTAGTATAAGATAAAATAAGAGAACAGATTCAAACTAAAACATACCTGGATATGGACATCTAGAGCTTGGATTTACAAACCATAAATTAGATGCAGCTTTGTTACAACCTATAAAATGGAGATAGAAGTTCCTTTTTTGGTATTTCAAATATGCCTTTCTGCTCAAAACTTATTTAGCAATAATTTAGCCAAATTGGAGTCATTGTGGATTGGAAGGCATTTCTAATATAGGTTGATATGTCATCAGCCGTCATGCCGTCATGACCTCATGTACCTTCTTGTTTCTGTCTTAACTTGTTACCCATATTGTTTCAATTCGCAGTCAAACGAACAGTACATATCGATAAAGATTGGTTAGCTTTAGTTAATGTTTAGCCACAATTTTACAGGCAATATTATAGGTCTAGTGAATGTTTAACCATTGTAAGAAGTGTTTTCTATGTTGTTTTGTGATCTTAGAAGCGCTCAAATTTTGTAGTTTTATAACAATATTAGAGACAATTTGTAACGGTTATGATGTTCAGACCAAAAGAGCGCATACATTTAATAGTTACTTAGCTGATATCTGCAACTTTCTGAGCGGTATACACACAAGTATTTATGAAATTATTAAACTTTAAAAACATTATATAACAAGTTGCCATATAATACCTAGAATTTAATTAATTTGTTGATATATTAGTATTATTTAATACACTAATTTGTTTTCTACTTATGAAATTATCTGTTGTAAATTTTTTACTGGAATGTTTAATTCGGTTGTCGTCGGTTTGATGGTGATACTAGTTGTTTAGAATTTTAATAATAATCCTGTTACTCTCGGGTTTTGGTATCGGTATTCTGGAAAGTCTAGCGGTATTATAGATGTTATGTATACAATCGAGACCTTTTAATAAAACAATTAAATATACGACACTATTAAAGTAATTGTGGTGTTTTATTCAATATAAAAATCAAAGTGTTACTGGTGAAAAATCTAATTTGGAATATGTATAAAAAGTACTTGAGTAATAATACACTAAATCTAAATCCGTCATCGACAACAGCATGTAATCGTTGGTGTACCTGGTCGGTGGCGACTTGGTGTGGCGGATGACGGACCCGAGGAAGCTCTAGGTGCAGACGTATAACGTATAATTAGCCGACCGGCTAACAAATAAAAAGCGCACATTCAGGTCGAGAGCATTTATTGAGTAAAACGGTCAAAATTCTACAAAGAATAGGCAAACGTCACAACTTTCACGTGGAAACGCTTAAGAAAAAAGTTTCAAGGCAATATAATTTACACGAACTCGTGGTTGTCATCGCACACGTCGGAACGGAACTGCTCGCGGAGCGGGGGCCGCCAATCCAACAACGCTCGTTGTGACGGCGCGCGCCCTCGCCTGCCTCGCAGGGAACTGCCGGCCCGGGCCCCGCGCTTACCTGGACGGAGGCTACCGGTAGCGCGGCTGCATCATCATGCCGCCCATGCTGCCCATGCCGCCCATGCCGCCCATGCTGCCCATGCCGCCCATGCTGCCCGGGAACATGCCCATCGGCATCACGCCGCCCGGCAGCAGCATCCCTGCGCAGCGCAAGAGAGTGAGCGCGGCTCGGCGCGGCGCAACAGGGGACCGCGGTCCAACGCGCGGCTCGGCCGCGGTGACTGAACATCGCCTGTCGCGTCGGCCTGCGCCCCGGCGCCCGCCCGCCCGCGTGCGAAGCGACTAGTGCACCACGCGAAATCTACCATTCCAACCGGCCACGGCCGCTTGGCGTACTTACAGACGCTTTGCAACAATTTCGCATGATGGTGACACTAATTATTAAGATACGTAAATAAATAAAGGTGATTGAAATAATTTAATCTAATTAGACAACAACGACTTCACACGCGAGGGCCCGCTACGCTACTCTAGGCTACGTGCGGGCGCGGGCGGGCGCGTGCGGCGCGCTCAAGCGAGGAACACAGGAGGTAGGATCGATAGTTCACATGAAAAAATCACACTTTGAAAGTAGTCGGCGATGTGATTGATCGCATCCGCTCATGCACGTTCCGTGCGGCGCCGCTCCTCGACTCATGCACATCTCAAAGCGACAAACTACTGTACGTAAATATAATATTAGTGTAGGTACCCACCCGTGAACCGACAGTCACTCGACACGACACTACGAGAGATCGAGACAGTAATGATAAGAGCTGCTACAGTATAAGCGAATCCAGTAAGGAATGTGAACAGTTACCGCTCGCTCCGGCGCCGGCCGCGTGGGGCGGTTAGTGGGTTAGGGTGTGGGGAGAAGCGTTATTTATCGTTCGGAGGGAGTTATTAATACGTCGGGCGTCGCCGCGCGAGTTCGTCGTCCAGAGAAGAACATAAATACACCCACCGCCGACTGGTCGCTGCGGCGAGCTGAGCCTAGCGACTACCCGCCAGCTCGGCAGTTAAACAATCCACCTTACCGATATGGCAAAAATACTTTACACTCGGTCGGAGCTGTCGTGGAAAACAGAAACAAAATTACACGAAGTGGTACGAGTTTATTGGTTGTCTAAATGCAATAATATCACTCCATTTTCCACGCCGATATGTCATGTTACAATAACAATTATTCAGAATGTGTAGTACTTGAAGCGACTCGAGTAAATGTATATTCTCATGTCGTAGCCTAAACGAAACACGACTACATAACTTTAAAACTAATAAATGCCTACTGGATTAAGAACAATTCATATTACAATAGATTCGATATAAAAATACTGTCTGCTCAAAGGAGGAAAGGTCCGTGTGCGTGGTTCCTGTACACAATACTAACAAATCGCAATAAATATAAAGTTATTGTTTCAAATTAAATATCTAAGTTAAAAAAAATTATATAAACAGGATTCTCAAAAGAAACTTAATTTTTAAACAAAGATGAAAAGTTTTTTTTTTACAGGAAAATTTTGTGTACACCAACCTCGCCAACCTCCATATAATGTTGGACCCTCTGATTATTTCAAAATGTGCCAAAATCCCAGTCTTGTAAACAGCCACAATCTTATTAGAATTCAAAATTCATTCAAAGTGACATACATAGAATAAGAAACACTCTGGCTTACTACAATAATTAATTATAACAAATGTTTGACAATCAATTTGAATTACATTAACATCAAAATTACAATTTGAATTTTAATAAAATTACGTCGATTAAAAATCTTAAAAATACTAAGAAATGTAGTTTTATATTTGGAACCTATACCCTAAGTTTATCCTATCCAAACTTTATTTCCTACCAAAGAACCTTTCAGTAGTTCGTCTTTGTATAGTTTGTATTGTGGTGATATGTACGTGACAGTTCGCTAATCGTCCCTCACTTTGGACATTTAATCTTCTTGCTAGTGATTCCGTGCAATTTTTTAAAATTAAGACCGTCTCCCAAGACTCGAAGATAAAAGTTTTATTTACCTTTCATACAACTTCTGGGATAAAAGTAACCTAAATTACTCTTTGTGCAATCAACAATTTGCCTTTAGTTAAAATCAGTTCCTTACTGACTGACAAAAAGTCAAAACTTTTTCAATTTATACAGTGAGTCATGATTTTGTTTAAATTAGTTGATAATATCATCATTTGAGCTTAATAAGCGGATGTTATAATCACAGAAATTTCAACATTGTTTAACTGTATGTATGCAAAATGGCAGCTAGATACTTTGAATTTGATTTAAAATATTTAAAAATATCCCAAAAAATAATCAGCCCTGATTCACCCCCTTTTATTATTATAAAAAATACCCATTGGGTACTCAAACAATATATGAATCTCCCTATATCAAATTTATGTCTTCCTGTTCCTAGGCTGAGCATTGTCCGTGAGTTAGGTCGATACTATAAGTATAAATATTTAATAAGCTCTAGTGCAAAATTTAAGAGTTCATTGTTTTAGAGGTCAAGAAGAAGTGACATTATTATTTTACGGGTTAAAACCAGAGCTCATTTTAGGGGAGACAGTAACAATTTGTTGTATGAGTAAAGATGGTGACTATTTATTTTATGGGTCAAGACAATGGGGCTGATATTTTTGGGGTTGAAGACGGTGACTTTTTATTTTATGGGTCAAAACAGTGGGATAACCATTTTTGGGGATGAAGTTTATGACGTTTTATTTTGTTGGTCCAAATAATACATATTTTTTTAGGGTTGAAGACAGTAAAGCCATTACTGTTGTACACAATTTCCTAACGAAATAGACAAGTCCAAAAATAGTGCTTTCATTTTCCTTTGTGAAAAGGTTAGCATTACTTTTAGACATCTCAATTTAGTTTAAGAGATCTGTAGACAGTAAATTGACACCTCTGCCTGCACTCCTAAGAATGAAGCATTATCTGTACGCATAAAATTTAATTCTTCATACCCAAAAAAAAATTAATCCTACTTGTGGTAAATCACCGTTAGTCAACGATCAAAGAATTCTACGAGAGTTTACTTTAAAAAAAAAACACTCTTCATCCCCAAAAAGAATTAGATCCACGTGAAGTAAACCACTCTAAGTCGACTTTAAGTGAATTCCACGTGATTTCACCCATAAAATGAAACGACACTTTTCATCCCCAAAAATAATTACAGCCCCACTTCGACGATTAGCGAGCTCGCACGTGTGTGTGTGTGTGGCGCGGGCGTGTGTGCAGTCGGCTGTCAGCGGTGAAGAGCGTACTGACCGGGCTGCAGCGGGCGCACGAGGTTGAACTGCGGCATGACGGGCAGCATGCCCATGACGGGCGGCACGGACACGGGCACGCCCACGCGCATCTGCGGCAGCACCATGCCCGGCATCATGGGCCGGCGCATCGCCGCCGCCTGCGCCGCCGCCTGCTGGTGCCGCGCCGCCGCCACCGCCGCGGACATGTGCGCGGCCACCTGCGCGTACATCACCGCCTGCTCCAATTATAGGGCCACGAGTATCAGTTGGCGGGGGGAGTGAAACTAGGACCCTTAACGATAAAGTGTTAATAACGTTTCTCAGTGTCTGGGTGTTTATCTGTACATTTTAAATATTTACTAGCCGGCCCGTGCATCTTCGTCTGCACCAAATCGGTTATTACCGGCAAACACGAATAAAATGTCATTTTCTAAAAATGAATCCTAGCTAGATCGATATATCGCCCCCGAAACCCCCTGTGTACAAAATTTCATTAAAATCGTTGTAGCCGCAAGCCTATTTAGACTGCGCGTTGTCTGAGAACGGAGTTATAGTTTTTTATCAATCAATCAATTAAATCTTAATTAAGTTTAGGCTATATTTACAGCACTTAGGAACAACATACATTGTATGTTTTATAAATATTATATTATATATATATATATATATTATATATATATATATATATATTTTATATATATATATATATATAATATATATATATATTATTAATATTTAAAAATAAACAATGTTACAAATAATAGTGATGGAAGTTTTCACCCATTTAGAAAGTGAATTGTAAATAAATCATTTCTATGTAAAAGTACAGCTTAGATATAAAAAAACAAGTAATATTAAGGGTAAACTAAAATCACATTTTATTTTGATGTAAGTAGACAGCTTCGGCGGCCGATCAAGCCTGAGTGTTTTTGGTGGTGCTTAAATTCTATTTTATTGAAAATTTAATGTTTTGAGCCAATAAAAAATATATATATGTGAAACTCCAGTGCCAAACTACAGTACAGATAAAGGTAGCAGGAGCAATACTAGAAACTAATAGAAAGTAATGTGTATAGCAGTGGAGTGGAACTAGGACTATTGTAACATAGTATGGTTTAAACGAGAACGTATCGCAGATGAGATTTTATGGGGAAGACACGTTAGATTGAACCACCAGATCATTTTGCGAACTTCCACAATGATTACAGGTGTTACTGCAGATTTTGTATTACCATATTGTTTTGTAGTTACAATGGTAAGAAATTGTAAAAAAGGTTACACAACACTGGTGCTTTCAATCATGAAGATATTAAATAGCATATGGTGATATCTTTCATGCTGTCTACTGTATTTATTATAACGGTTGAAGAGATCTTCAGAGGAAATGTCATTTGACTTCAGATAAAACAATTTGTATTGTTTTGTGAAGTACAATGAGACGAGGTATCCCATTCATTGTACATAAAACATAAAATTATGTCTATTGTATAGTTCATTGTCAAGCACTATCAAGTCTATGTACTATGTAGCCTTGAAATCATTTATGCAACAGAAATATGCAATTATGTAAGATGATAATCACAACCAATTACATCATGGTCAAGTAAAAAATGAGTTTATCCATTTTTTTTGTAGCAATAAAAGATCGATTGCTCTTTACTATGATGATCTGTCTCAGGTATCTTAATAATAAAAACATTTTTTAGAAATAAAAGTCCAGTCTTGGTATATGGCTGAAGCAATACCTATTTTTTGTATCAATATATATTTATTGACCCGGTGGCAGACAATAGCCTGTGCAATATAGCTATCACAAACGCCTTAAAAAATATAAAAATATGCTCTATAAATGAAGTTCAATAAACAATAGTTGAATGAATGAATGAATACACTGTTATTGTACCCCACAGAAAATAAATATAAACAGAATATATGGAAACCGAGCAAGACAGGTAAAGTAAAAATCAGAATATATGAAAACCAAGCAAGACAGGTAAAGTAAAAATCTTTGATTTTATTTGCAAGCTACAAACCCAAAGGGCCAATTAAACTTGGGCTTCAAAACTTTCTAAGCCTATCTAGCAAGCCAACTTTAGAGAGCATCTTTACTTACTACGCACATAGAATAAATAAATTTTTGCCATACGTATAAACATGACAATTATGTAGTGACTTTGGATCAATAAAAGACTAATTGTGTCCCATGCAGCATAACTAACATTGTTAAGTTCACTTTTTTTAAGATTTACTTATAAGCTAACTTCTGAGTTTCCGGCAGACTCCTTTTCTGTAGAATCTGACTTCAAAACTTTATTATAGCAAGTTATTTACTTGCTATAAACAGACAGAGCTGACTTTTCAAGAATCCTTATACATTATTGGTTTATTTGAAATAAGTGAATTATGAATAAATTTTCTAGGACAATTATGTTCTTTTTTAATAGGGATGGAGTTTCAAACCAACTTAGCGTTTTGGAGTTTTCTATTCAAGCAATTGAGTTATCTTGCTAACAGAAAACACAGTGAGGAAACAACTTTCTAAACAAACTCTATATTTTCCATCACCCTCAGTTGTATTCAATGCCAAAAATGTCTGAATGCATGTATTTACTATTGTGTTTACAACCTTTGAGATCATTATAAAGGCATTCATTCTGTATATTATAAGTATTTATGTGTATTATATTCATAAAAAAATATTCATCAGCTATTTCAGTACCCATAACACAAGCTACACTTACTTTGGGGCTAGATGGCGATGTGTGTATTGTCGTAGTATATTTATTATTTATTTATTTATTATAAATGCCTCCATAACAATCTCAAGGTTGTGTCCACAAGAATAAATAAATGCCTACCAATCTGCATTTGGCCAGCATACTCATTCCACAAGGAGACCAGTGCAATGTAAAAGGCCAGTAATGGTTTGGTAATGATACATTTTAAATCACCCACATATTATCAGTTCTGAATTTGTATCAATAGTTATTTAACAATGTTAGCTGCACCGTGCGGGACTACAGACAAGCAAATAAAATACATACCTCGGCTTGACTTGTGCTAGGTGTGATCATGGTAGGTGCCACTGATGACTGATGACTGGTGGGGGCATCTGGCTTAGGTTTTGGTCGATATTTTGAGTTTCGTGCTCTGAAAACAATGAATTATTGTAAATTATATTAATTATGCCACTTTTATAGAAATAAAATTACTTCTACCTCAGAAACTATATATTTATGTTTTCACTGTAATGTTGCCATAATATAATAAAAACATGCTACCCAAGTTATTTTAGAGCAAATCAATGAAAATTTCTGTTGGCAAAAATATAAAAAAAAAGGTGTAACAGTAAGGTTTTTGAGAATGTTAAGCTTACATTACCTACAATAAATGAGATGGAATTTTTAGGTTAGGTAGAAGTTATTTTTTTAATTCCACTATGAGTTAAAGTGATGCAGTCTAAAATGGTAACTGCTGACCTGTTAGGCATTATTGCAGTTATATGAAACCCACACCTCTAATCAGTTTCTACGCGACATCGTACCGGAACGCTTAATCGCTTAGCGACGCGTCTTTGCCTGGAGGATGGCCGAAGCCTCCCACCAGACAAAATTTTGTGGGGTTCTCTTTAGCCTGGAGTTAGGAAATGTGATAGTTCAATTGTATGCACAAGAGATATGAGAAGATAAAGATTATCATCATAGAATTTACCAATATACATACTGGAATAGTACCAAGATCAATATGTACCTTATCTCCTCCAATGAAACATCTTCAGGAGGGTGTATGATCTTGGAGCCTGCCCCAGTGGCGGTGACCAGGGGGCAGGAATGAGCTACCGGTGGCTTAACTTCACCGTTTTCTTTGAGGTCTGATGACGCCGCGGACGACGTCGTTGGTGGTGCGCTAATTGTCGCATTACTGTTGAAGAAAATACATTATGCAAAAATTTACTAATGAGGTTTTATTACTACTTTTGATGAATGAAAATTTTTTGTAGGTTTTTTTTTGGTTCTGGAATAGACTTATTCATGCATTAAAATATTTTTTTGTCTACATACTAATATTATTAATGCGAGTGTGTTTGTTTGCTTATACGTCCAGTGTTTACGTCCTAACTAAGCAACCTATTGACTTGATTTTGGGCATAGAGTTAATTAAAACGATGGAGAGTAACATAGGCTACTTTTTTCAGACATAAGGCAAATTAACTGTTACAGACGTAATTTGTAAAAACCGAAAGAAACGTAGTCAAGACTGTGGGCAATCGCCAGTTTATAATATATATAATAATAAGGGGCAGATAATGTAACTTAAATAAATAAAGTATTCGTAATCTTGTTCTGTTCTATTTCCATCTACTACATACTAATATTATAAATAGAATAAAACTATTGTTTTTTAGTTTGTACACAATACGTTCCGAAAGTTCTGGACCCATTTTAACCATTTCTCCGCCAATATAAAGTTACATAGGCTATTATTTTTTAAAATAAACTTGGAGATCCTTAAGTAAATTGCAATAATGTAACACAAAGTAGCAAAATTTTATGCACCGAAGAAACTATTGGTTATTCATAAAAAGAATGTAGTGCAATTATAAAGTATTGACGCTTACCTACAAAAAAGTCCGCGAGGGTAGATATATATATATATATATATCTACCTATCATAGTTAAGCCGCCATAGTAGCAGTGTGCTAAAACTTTATAAAATCGCTGGTTGAAACAAACTAGGTTACATTAGTATAGCAGTATTAACTTAATTTAAGAATTTAAGTAAATAGTTTTATCATGAAGAGTATTTATATAGCAGTAAAATACTTTATAGTTAATTCTGATTGGACATTTAATTTAGTACATAAGGACTATAAGGACATACCTAAACAGTTGTTTTTAAAAACTACACCCGATTAAAAAAAAAAGAATCTAAAAATGTCCATAGAACTACACCTTGGTTGTATGCCTCACATCTAAATAAACTGTTCCTACGGGATGCTTTAACACCAAAAAGAAACGTGAACGAAGTCGAAGGCAACAACTAGTGTTTTATATTTTACGAATATTCAGTATCAACGTCACTAAAAGGATAGTTAAGTAATCCTGTGTTAAATCGCTAAAGTTACCTATAAGCAGGGAACGTAGGTTTGCTAGGCGTTGAACTTGAAACACTTGCAGCTGGGAATAGTGGCCTCATTCCGGGCATCATCATTCTGTAAAAATATAAAACATGAATAGATACATTATCAGTAGTGATAGAGCTTGTGCAGGGCGGTCTATTTTTTCTGCCGCAAAGCAACATTGTAGCAATGTATGTTTGCTGGTGTAATAGCAGGCACACGAGGTATACCACCTAGGTCTCAAGCTGATGGACAAACTTGTTTCTGGCATACCCTGCAAAGTGTTGCTCTGTTTATAGGAAATGGTTTTCCTTTTACCATGAAGTGAGCCATCTTTTATTCCATCAATTAATACTATAAAAACACATGCAAATACTTTGGAATCAACTAGATCACATTATAAAATATGAGATCTAGTTTAACAGACACGTCTAACATAAATGCAGGGCGACGTAGAAGCAAAATGTTGAATGGTGCATGCAACTCAGAGGATCAGTGGATGTTGCAGTCCAAAACCTCAAATACATTGCTTCCATTACAATCAATAAAACATATTTAATAACAAAAGAAGAGACAGAATAAGAAGGAGTATACATATTTTGAATGGAAACTCGTAAGAGACCTTAGGTAATAGGGGAGATGCTAGAAAATAAAAGTATTTCATTTAAGTTAAAGGTTTACTCACCTAGGTGCTTGCATAAAGTGCTGCATCATGTGCTGATTCATCTGCATGTGTCCAGGATACATGCCCGGTGGAACTGGCCCCATTGGTGTTGGCAAAATACCTGGAGACACTGTCGATGGACCTGGACCAAGCTGTGGATACAAGCATAGATTGTGTGTCTAACAACATATACACTAATTGTGTTCTATTGATAAATCAGGATTGATGTGGGTTTTTTCATTTAAGAAACTTTTCAAGGAATATCTCACTTCTGATGTTACATGGTTGGAAGCCAACACCTTTACGTGTGTATGCAAATAATATTAACAATAGAGGCTGATTAAATACAGTTGTTGCTTATGACAATATATGCACTTCTGGAAAGCTGGCTTCTGGCCTTAAGCGTCTTGTACTGTGCAATCAGCTAATTGCAAAGTAAAGTGAGTTTCCATTGAAAATTACTGCTAGATATTTTACTCATATACAACACACACACTACACACTGAATATGCTGAGTGGTTCACCCGTGTCCCATTATGAGTGTTGATACTTGCCAATTCACAGCAATAGAATGCAAATGGATATAAATCAATAGTTATTCTTACATGATTCAGTTTTAAATTGATTAATGCAATGTAATTGGATTATCCACCATAATAAGCTGTACGCAAAGCCTTTCTGAATAAAAATAGCTAATTGTTTAAATGAGTCATCTACATTATATTGTATAAACTGTATTTTCATGTTTAAAATGTTTCAAGTTTGAGCTTATACTAATTAATGTTGTTTATTTTAGTCTTTTGATTCTAAATTTAACTATGGTTCTAATTTATTTGTAATCAAATCTCTAGATTAAACATAATTATCAGGTTGTTATATCTTTTTGTACAAGGATTATCAAGTTAATTTTTATTGTTGTAATTGACAGGTCGAGAAGATGGCCCACCTGATGGTAAGTGGAAACTATCGCTTAAAAACAGAGCAAGCTTTCAGACTGGAACACAGCATTGCAACAATGATGCTTGGCGGCAGTAATAATAATCAGTGGCGTGCACTTGATACATGCACAAAAGCACTGCATACCCTAAAATTTTTGTATAATTCATAAAAGGGCAGGATTTTATGCCATTTTCCGTCTTTATGCATACCCTGGTCAAAAACCCTGTGCACGCCACTGATAAGAATGGTGATAGCACTTCTCTGGACAATCTCTCACAACAAGGTCTACAACTGCTATATAAATATTACACTACTGATGAACCTGAAAATTTAGTTCAGTTCTGATGAACCTGAAAATTTAGTTCAGTTCAAGAGATTTTCGAAAAATTAGCATTAATATATTATAAATCTGATTTAATTACATTCAAAGATACAAAAAACAATTATATTCAAATAACACTAAAAGTGCAGTGCAAAAAAAAAGTGGTCCACTTATAAAATTTGCATTGTGTTAATAACAAATTAATGTTTAATGCACTAGGATAAATAAAATCCAATTGAACTTACAGTAACACAAGTCTCATATGCCCTATAACATAAATTGTTGATCAGATTATTGGAAGTTGTGAGTTTGATGTATAAAATTGTTCATAGAAAGGTAATATAACATAACTATTCTGCCTAAGATCACAAATTGATTACAAACTTTGTGTGAAAATTATATCTGTATAATAATATAGTTATTTAAATTTGTTAAACTTTAATTACTCATTTTGCAACTGTGGAGTGTAGCCTGTATGTTTTGATCATCAGTGAAAAGATAAGTGGTATAGACTATTAGATACTGCAATGTGCATTTTACCAACATATTTTCTCAATATACTTCAAATGGGAAAACTTTGTGAGAATTAATCTTCTAATTGTCTTTTGTGACCTCAATAATTATAAACAAATTCTCTAATAGATAAGTCATAAAGGTAGCATAATTTAAATTTACCAAAACATTGTCACAGAATATAAAAAGTAAATAAAAATGAACTCAATTACTTACGGGTCTCACTTCAATCTGTAATCCAATTATCTAGTCATTACTTCTTGTATGTTTTGTATTTTTGATAAATAAAACAAAGGGTCTTACCAATGCGGGAGTAGCTCTTTTCTTAGCTGCTGGCTCGTCATCATCACTGTCTGAACCTTTCCCCCCACCTAAAGGATTGACTTTCGGTATAATTTGCACAGGAATATACTTTTAACAAACCTACCTTGTGGGAACACTAATGCTACACATCAATTTACTTCTATGGCTACAAGTGTCCCAAGCAAAAGAATATCAAGATAAACCATGATTGTACATACTTTATGATCCAAAAACAGCCAATGTCCTTAAAAAAGTTTTTATACCTGTCTTTTGTTTCTCATGCTCCTTCACATCTTCAGAGGGTATACCTTCCATTCCATATATTTCTATCTCTATATTTGACCTATTTGGTAATGAGTTTGGAACTTTGTCTATGGCTTCTTTGTGAACCTGGAAAAACGGAGTAAATGAATACATCGCGGCGCTGACTAGTTCAAAAACCGAATTATAAGGCTAGCTATTTACGTTCTACTAATGTAGGAGCGCAATATGGCGCGCTAACGTGCCAAAATATCTCAACCTATAAGCAGACGAGTTAAAAAAATACTGCAGTAAACGCGTGGGCGGGCGGGGCCGCTGCCAAGAAAATAGGGCGGACTTACCTGCATGCAGTGAATCGATAGTCCGGGGCCAGTGTACAATTTCTTGTGGCAGATGTGGCACTTAAAATGCTTAGCTTTTTGATGCTGTATTAGAATCTTTTCATCGTCAAATTCCCTATTACAATACCTGAACCGTTCGCTAAGGAAATCACCAACAATTTACAACGATACAATATTTACGAAATATGCCGAACAGTTAAAACACGCGAAGGCCGCGTGAGCGACGTATGTTGCAATCAATTTTAACGTTTCAAAAGGATACCAGCACCATGGTTTGGATGCCTTCTTCTTCTTTCTGCCCATTATCAAACTAATATAAACACAACCTTACAAAAGTCTACAAACAATACTCATCTACAATTAACTACTATAACTCCTAGTTATCACCGTTTTATTTTATAATAAATACAATTTTTGTCATAATCTACAAATGTGTAGCAACGCAAAACGTTTAGTCAATGCAAAATGGCGACGGCAGAAAGCAAAGAATTTGGAATGGTTGACGTTCAATTCAATTCAATTCTTGTTTATGGCTTTTGTCTGTGCCAACTGGGCACAAGGTACTTCGCCAATGTCTTGTAGATGAAGAAGGCACGAAGGAGATTGATCGGTGAAACTAATGAAAAGTTAATTTTGAATTTGTACCAAGAAATAGTTGTTATTAGCTAGTTAGCTCTTTAACCTAAGGCAGCACAGACAACACATGCATATATATCTAACACAACACATGCATATATATCTAACACGGATATTTTTTGTACATTATACTTTAATTTTATTACTTACTATATATTTACACAAAAATCTACAATAAGGACTGAAAACAAACATTAAAAAACATTTAACACTCAAAGGACGGGGGACTTTGGGAGGAAGAACGTCATAGAGGGGATAGGTAAGTTTGGGACAGTTAAAAATAATATGAGTTATAGTGCCCTCATCCAAGCCACACTCACAGATGGAGTTGTCCCTTATCCGGAGTTTGGCCAGATGTACAGGTGTGCTAGCATGACCAAGACGCAATCGGGAAATTGTGGATGAAGTCCAGCGATTTGTACTCCGAGAGTGACAAAACCAGGGTTGTCTTGGTATGTTTTGTTGGATGGTAGCGTAAAACTTACCCTTAACCAATTTGGAATCATTCCAAAAAATTTTCCAGGCTGTTTCCATATATGTTTTGGCAAGAGTACATAGGTCCTGCGATGAATTTTTAAAATGATCTAGAGAACCTGACTCAACAGCTGTTTTGGCACATGAGTCAGCAGTCTCGTTTCCTGGAATACCTGAGTGGCTTGGAATCCAAACCAGTAAGATGAATAGTCCTTTTTGATTGCAAGAGAGCAGAGCCTTCCGGATTTTTAAGATAATGGGAAATCGTGATTTGCTGCGAAAGGGGTTTTCTTTAATAGACATTAAACAGCTTAAAGAGTCAGTCAGAATAACCGTCTGTTGTACGTTATGGGACAGTGCAAACAGGATTGCTTCCAAAAGAGCAATGGCCTCTCCGGTAAACACAGAAGACTCGGGAGGGCATTTAAATTTTAAAACAATTCTGTAAACAGGAACCCAACATGCAGCACCAACACAACCTTCTGGAGACAGCTTTGAAGCATCAGTATATATAATAAGATGTTTTGACCAATTTTGACTAATATGCTTTTGTAGTTTGATATTGGTATCTGGGGATCCTTTACTCAGACCTAGATCTGTGATGATGGAAGGGTTGTATATTAATGCTTTAAATGGGGTTGAATATAGTGGGTTGATTGTGAAAGATGTCAGGGGATTAGGAAGGCTGGTATACTTTAGGAAACTATCTAGCAAGTAGGAAGACGAGTTACGGGAGCAAGGTGCGTGTGATAGTTGGCTTAGTCGGTGCCAAAGAGGATGGGATGACAGCTGTAACATCTTGCTGATAAAGCGGTCACATAGATATTGTCGACGGATGGATAGAGGAGGGTCAACGCATTCTACCTGCAAAGCATTAGTGGGGGAGGATTTCATTGCACCTAGAATAATTCTAAGGCATCTATACTGAATTTTGTTTAACTTTTCAGCAGCTGATTTATTAAAAGGCTCTAAAACAAACATACAGTAATCCATGTGGCTACGTACTAAGGCATTATATAATAATTTTAAAGTATAGGGGTGAGCACCCCACCAAACTCCCGCTATTGCTCGTAGTACATTGATGCCTTTTTCACATTTTTTGATAATGTGTTCAGAATGAGCAATTCCATTCAGTCGTGTGTCTAAATAAACACCTAAAAATTTAGCTTTAACTGCAAGGTTGATTGCTTGACCTTCAAATGAGATGTTGAGGTTCGGGAGGTATCTCTTCCTTGTAAATACCACTGCCTGACATTTTCTCACTGATAGGGACAAGCCATGGTCAGACAGCCACTGGCCTAGATAATACAAAGCAGAATTGATACGACAGGATACTTCCTCTATACTGCCTGAGCTGTGATAGAGGACAATATCATCAGCATATTGTAAAATGGTACAAAAACTAGAAACAGACAATTCGAGGTCGTGGGTATATATGCTATAGAGCAGAGGACTGAGAACAGAGCCTTGAGGGAGGCCTTTCCAGATCAATCTGGGGGGAAGAGAATTATTCTGATGCTTTACCAGAACATATCTGCAAAACAGCAGATTACATATGAAATGAACCATCCTCGAGGGAACACTCAGCTTAAGTAGTTTCTGCCTGAGCACCGGAAGTAGGACATTATCATATGCAGAAGCAATATCAAGAAAAGCACCCACAAGGTACTCTCCTTTTGTAAAGGCTAATCTAATATCTGTTGTTAATACACTGAGACTGTCTGTTGTACTCATACCCTTCCGAAACCCAAATTGGGAGGAGGGGAGAATATTTCTACTTTCCATTAACCATTCCAGTCGGTTTTTAAGGAGATGTTCTGTAACTTTAGCTAAAGTAGATGACAAAGCTATGGGTCTATATGAATTTGAATTAAGGGGATTTTTATAAGGTTTAAGGATAGGAATAACAATTTGAGATTTCCAGGAGTTTGGGATAGAACCAGTTTCCAAACATTTATTGATTATTTTAAGGTAATAAATTTTAGCTTTGTCATTTAAGTTAGCCAGGAAAGAATATGGAACGCCATCTTCCCCTGGAGCTGTATCTTTTAGACCATTGAGAGCAATTTGAAGCTCAGAAAAGGAAAAGGGGGCATCCATTTCATCCGTACCTGGAGCTGGCGTAGTAGTTAGAAATGAGTCCACATAGGCAACATAAGGTGGAGCTAATTTGTCTGCAAAGTTGTTAAGCCAGTCAGAAGGATTATTTGAGGAAGGATCAACGTGGCTCAGGGAGCGACGGAATCTCCTCATATTTTCCCACACAATGGTGGAGGGTGAACGAGGGCTAAGCGATTCACAGAACTGCGTCCAACTTGCTCTTTTCTTTTTGAAGACTAATCTTTTAATTTTAGCATCTAGTTTTTGGTAACTATTAAAGTTATCCTGAGTCATGCAGGCTGAGTATAATTCTTCTGCAGCAGATCTTTTACCAAATAAATCGCTGCATTCATCATCCCACCAAGGAGAGGAAAGCAGCGGATTTTTCACAGGGTGTTTTTTTGGAATATGGGAATCGGCCGAAGATATAAGAGATTTTAAAAAGAGATCATAGCATACCAGAATGTTTCCATCACTTTCCAAATCGGGCAGAGTGTCTACAATGCAATCAACGGATAGGGCATAATCTTCCCAATTTGCTTTTTTAAGTTTATACTTTAAAAGGGGATCATAGTTAGGGGTAGGTAAGGATTTATTATTTAATGTAACAATTATAGGAAAATGATCACTGCCACAGGTTGACTGTAGCACGTTCCAAGTCAGGCGCGATGCTAGGTTAGCCGAACATAGGGTGAGATCAACCGCTGATTTAGGGTTCTGATTGGGGTATACCCTTCGAGTAGGAGAACCGTCATTGAGGATGCAAAGACTGACATCATCAAGTAAATCAATCAGCAATGGAGAAAACCCGTCACTAGCATGGCACCCCCACATCGTGTGGTGGGTGTTAAAATCACCCATGGCTATGATAGGGCTGGGAAGGGACGACAAGATTGCTTGTAATTCGGGAATAATAGAAGATGAGGGATGAGGAATATACAGAGATACAAAAGATATGTCTAGGGTACGGACAGCAACAGCATTGATCTGTTGACTGTGGGAAGGAAGAGCGATTTGGGTGTAGGGGAGGGAGTGCCGTAGAAATACAGCACTGCCTGCATACCCATCACTCCTGTCATCCCTCAAACAGGAGAAGCCCGGCACCCGTAATCGCGAACCAGGCCTCAACCATGTCTCCGAGATGGCAAGAATGGTGGGATTATGAAGGTTAATCAGAGAGATTAACTCATGTTTCTTGGGACGTAAACTTTTACAGTTCCACTGTAGCAGGGTTATTGGGCCCATTTTGGAGTAGTTTAAAAAGTTGGCTTAAGTTTTTGGCAACGTTGGGCGGTAAGGGAATTTCACTACATGGAGCGACAATACTAAGTAGAAATTCGGAGATAAACTCAAGCATTTTACCTTGGGAGGGAGGGTTCTCAACATTGTTGTTGAGAGCGCATCCATTAGGAAGGGATGAGGAGTAATCACCGACAATAGTCTGAACAGCTTTTTTGTCGTAGCCCTTTGCTAGAGGAGCTCGGGGACGAGGAGAGCGGAAAACTGTTTGCCGGTAGGAGGTTTTGGTGGAAGTTACATTAGTAGGAGTAAACATTTCTTTTGTTATCTCAGCATAGGACCTGCGGACAGGAGGAAACTGAGATGATGCTTCAATGTAAGATTTATTATTCTGAGACATGACCATTTTAATAGATTGCTGCCTGGAGAATTCTGGGCAGTCTTTATCAGTAGCAAAATGACTACCAGAGCAGTGTAAACATGTAGATAATTCCTTGATGACCAAACATGAGTCACCTGTATGGGGCTGAGCACATCTGTAGCATCTGGGCTTAGATCTGCAGATTGTTTTAATGTGGCCAAAACGGCAGCAGTTCTGGCACTGTATTGTTGGAAGTTTATATGTTTCAACTGGCAGTGAGGTGTGGTATGAATATACCTTAGCAGGAAGCATTTGCCCCCTGAAGGTTAGGACAACAGATTGGGTAGGCACCCAAGTGATGACACCCTCTGTGACAGATTTTCTGTTCAGTCGCCTTGATTTCAGAACCTCACCACAGCCAGGCGGGAGCTCTAGCGAATCAACAAGCTCGTCCATCGACCAGTCCACGGGAACTCCTTTCACCAGCCCCATTCTGGTTATGTTGTATGTGGGAATTATAGCTCTATATTTGCATAACTTTAAAACTGGACTAACCAGAAAGTTGTTGGCAGCTTGGGCAGAAGTAAACTCTACAGTAATTTTGTTGCGGCCTATATTTTTGACGCCGTCGTGGATAATTGAACCAATTTTGTGTTTGTGCAAGAATTGACCGAAATTTATAGCCCGTAATGACGCTCCAGAGGAAGGGTCCTCCACTTCCCGTGAGACTTGGACGATAAAAGGCCCATTATCATCGTCAGAGTATGACTTGGCGCCTTCGGTGAAGGAAGGATGTATGTAAAGGCTTTGAACGGATGGGTTTACCTGAGTAGGATCAGTTATAGTTTTTTTGGCCGCATATACGTTGGTATCCTCTCCTTGTCGTTTGCGAGACGAGGCTGATGCCCCCGGGTCGGGCGGCTCAGGAGGTGTATCTAGATCCATTTTACTGGAAACACTATAACTACAGACACATAATAAATATTTAACCAACACCAAATACGGTTAGATTTATACGAATATCACCAATGACAACTATTTCTGCTGCTGTGTAAATTCACATAAAACACCGAAATTACACCGGAATCTCACTAACACGTGTGCACAAATTGACAGGCCAAGTTACAGTTCAATATAAACAACACCAAATCCTTTTCAAGACGAGTTTACAATAAAATCAAAGAAAAATTTGAAAAAACCGCGTCCGCCATGTACGAAGTTTCCCGCCGAACCCAGCACTTAACTTCGGTCTTCGACTAACAAAATCAATGGTTGACGTTGGTCGTTGATCGAACAAAACAAGATCAAGACCAAAGACAAATAAGCATAGATTATTCTGTCACTGTCAAAGAATCAAAGCAAAGAAAGGCCGGAATTTAATAATTCCTTTTCAATTATTCCAATCGTAATATGTATTGAAGGAAATTAGTCCAATAGAAACATAAAATCTATGGAGGGTAGAGGTAAGGAGAGTCATCTTATATGGGAGAAAAGTTGAAAAAGTGTCCAGTTGTTGCGCTAAATAACAGTTCAAAAATCCTCCACAATGGCGCTGGTGGATGCACAGGGTATGGTATGAATGTAGCAATCGTAGATGAATTGAAGTTTGCCGAGTTACAAAATTTAATGTCATTATCGACTAAAGTAGTTAATTATTGAGAATTTCAACAACTTACGCTGTACAAAATATTGTGGTAAATATAACCTTACTTCCTTGTATCTCCATACTTCCTTGTTTATTTTTCAAGCCTACTCTAACAATATTTATATTTGGCGCTTCTTTTAAGAGTTACCCTGATGCAAATGTGGCGCCATCCTAATTTAATACATTTTGACGACACTTTTTTATATACACAGATGACTCTCCTTACCTCTACCCTCCATAATAAAATCAATCCCATTGGTAATTCTAAAAACCACAAACACAACTCTTCGATTCTCTATGGTTTAATATTGTTTGTGACTGAAATGTAGATAACTGATGTATTTTTCATTAGCCGGATCGAGCACATATTAAACATATGAGCGTATGTGTACTCATGAACATACGTTAGAAGTTATACTTATTTAGTGTAACAAGATAAAAACCTTTTCAAAAATTTTATCGTACTTACTTACTACTTTAGAAAAAAGTTATTTAATATAACACAATATTACGAATATTATATTGTATCTATTAAAATTTAGTGTCACTTACACGCTTAGATACACGGAAAAAAAGCGTAATGAGTTATAAAGTTATTACCTACCATAAAAAGGGAACAAAATGGACAGATTCACTGTCTTTTATTATACTATGCTGGCCTGAAAATAAGTATCTCCGTGTTGAACACAATTTACACATATTACTCCAAGGTGTTGAAGGCTGAAGCCATTTGATTTTAACAATTTTGGCGCTGATATCATAGGTGAAAGTTCTCGGATGGAACGCTAGTAATGCTACAGTTTAAAAAATCGATAACGATATTATACTTCTGCTATTAAAGTTAAATCAACAATAAAATACAGATAAACCCCAATCACGACAGACCTCAAACACCCCAAAACCCTTTTTATATGTGGATTTCGAATATATACGTACAGTTTATTAGCATTTCTAGGTTGATTTAATTTATTTGCAAGTCAGTTTGAGCAGCCATTAAGGGTAAACCTACAACAAATAACATATATTTAATAAAAAAAAGTTAAGCTCTTGAAACAAATACCTAATAAAAAGTAAACAGGAATATGGACTGCTAAGTTATAAGTATATAATGTCCAAGATATGAAAAAAAGAATCAAAATTGAATATTTGGTTTTTTTTAACTAACTCACCAAAAATAATGTTATACTGTACTTCTTTAAAGTGTATGAGTAATCATTCAACTTAGAACCCCAATTTACGACCTTCATATTTCGCAGCCATAATGATATTAAGTACTACCTTAACAATCGCTGCTTCTACATTTTGTTATTTGATAAATCTTGAAAGAAAAAGTGTCGATGAGTACTATCAACAAAGTACTCGGCACAACCCTATCGCAGTACTGTTATCAACGCTTCAAATCAATTTTTGTTATCATTTTATATGGTAAAGCCTGTCCAGCGTACTGTAGTATAATAGAAGTCAGTATCAGGAACTAGCTATCATTAATAGTTAAATACGTTTACTCAGAGATAAATTAACTAAACATGATTAGTTTAAATCTACCAAAGTGTTTTTTTTTTATTTTGTTGTAGCAACTCTAGCGAGTGGGACTTGGGGGGGTCTCGCTCTAGTTATTTTTGTCATTGCAAAATAACTTTTAAGAATACTCGGTAGATTCTATTTTTCTTTACCTCATGTCTGTCTGTACTCTAATCATGTGCGTTTATGCATCTGTGATGTGAGCGATGTGGATGTACTATAAGATTGGAATTTATTACTAACTTACAAATTGCAAAAAACTGGAAAGAAAAAGAACTTTGCTACCTGCGATCTGAAAGGGTACCGAGAGATCCCGAGGGATCTGAGAGCCGAGAGTGATTTTCATAGCCACCCATAACCCTACAGTGCACGTCAGGGTGATTACGGATCTCGCGACAGGTTTGCGACAGGCGTAAATCTTGCAATCACTGCTGTCAAACGTCAGTTTTGTTTATTTATTGTATGGAAAAGTGACGTTTGACAGCAGTGATTGCAAGATTTACGCCTGTCGCAAACCTGTCGCGAGATATGTGATCATCCTGCCGGTCTGCTTCCGCAATGAGAAGGGTTTAGGCCGTAGTCCAAGACACTGGCATCTTTCGAGTAGGCAATCTATCTATATATATATATATATATATATATATATATATATAAAAGAGAAAGTGTGTGGGTATGTTCCGTATAGGCTCCGAAACGGCTGGACCGATTTCAATGAAACTTTCCGGGAATCTCCGGATTGACCTGGCGAGTAATCCTGTAAAGTTTGGTGACGATCGGAGCACTCCTATTTTTGAACTGTCAAATACAGCTTTTATTTACTATGATGATACCTAATTGATATTCTATTGTTGGGTGTACATGGGTGTAGATAATGATCTTCGTCCGCTCGAAAAGAGAATAGAAGAGAATGAACACGGAGAGAAATAAATGATTTAATATATTATGAGACCAATTAAAATATTAATGATGTAACTTTATTCTTTATTTAAATAAAATACAGCAAAATCTAGCCCGGCGAAGCGGGGTACGCTAGTAATATCATAAATAATAACCACGATTTTGGTATAAGAACTATTTTTGCATTGAACAAAGCAATTTTCTTTGCCTCTGCCTTATTTGTAAGCTACAAATAAGGCGCCATGGAATAAGAGACTCTTCAAAATAACTCTTCTCTTGAGTCCCTTATTCCAAAAAAAAAATGTGTGTGCGTGTAACCTTTACGCATGATATGAAGTAAAACTTATTGATGAAAGAGTAAAATGTTCCTGGGACTCCGCCATTTCATTTAATATTAACTATTTCATTTTATATTCTATTAAAAAATTTATTAATATCACTTTCACATTTTATAAATATTTTCATTAGTTACATAGAATAATTGAGAGTAGAAAAATGAAGGTTAGATCAGCACATGTCATTATGAACTTGTCCTTGAATGTTATAGAATGTAGCAATCGTCAGAAAATTCATTAATAATTTATTTATTACAATTTTTTTCATTATAATAAATAAACAAGTATATTTAGAGATTTTCATAAAACTTTGCAAATTAAAATAATTTTCTTAAAACTGTTGAATTTTTATTCACTTTGCACAATTGATCGGTTTGAAAATATTGGAAGTAAATAATCCTAATTGTTTATGATATTTGCCACTAGCTGGCGTATAAGTCAAGAAGCGTAGAGTATCAGACATATACTTACAACCAATCCAAGTTATTAATTTTAAACAGCTGAAACTACATCGACGTCTCACGTAAGTAACGCAAAAAATTCTCCCTAGTCGCGCCAAAAAAAGTTTTTCACCCAGTGTTTTTAATATCCATTTTTTGTTTCTGTCATAGATTGTATCTAACAAATTGCATAAATCTCTAATATAATATCTAGTTTGTTTCCAAAAAAGAAATATTAAACACGTTTTGTTTAACATTAACACACTTATTGCACAAACCGTATCGCAACTAATGCTGAAACTTTTTTATGGACACATTTTGAATATTATAGTTAGTATAGAACATTTACATAATAATAGTAAACCGAGAAGTGTAATGTAACTGAAGTCTGCGCTGACGTTTAGGGCTCCTCGCACACAGTCAATACTGTTGTCAATTTATATATTGGATTATTGTCAATAATATTGACGTGTGTGCGGAAAGCCTTCGGGATATCAAAAAGTTTACTATCAAGATAATATTTTTTTTTTAATGTGGCAAAACCAGTAAACTGAGCTACACTGCGCATGGCGTGTAAGAGCCTTTTCCTAATACAAGTCTTATGAAGTCCATTAACCTGAAATGTAGGTGTTAAAGCCTCATACGCCTCAAATACAACTGCAACACCCTATAAGCATTGCGTAAGTGCCCTTTATATACCCCTAACTTTTTAGGGGTATAGCAATTATTTACCATTTTTCATTGCCCTTTACCAAATTAGACTGGATCATCACTTACCAACCGGTGAGATTTCAGTGGTAACTTTCACTGGTAGAGGTATTAAAAAAATCTTCTTCAACCATCAATTAAATTCAGAAACCGGACCCTTTATCTGCAAGATTTACAAAATCTTGGGACTACGTAGTTAGTAGATAATTGATCAAAGATGGTCATCGGTTGTTAGAACGTGATTACTTTAAATCAATGCCTAATAATAAGTTTTGTAATAGTAATTAATAGTATAAAATAATAAACTGTTAAATCTAAAATTAAAAACTATCTATTAATCTATCTATTATTTCTAATAGCAACAATTTTTGTTTGTATACCTACCCTCATTTTTATGTTTATTTCTTGATATGGAAGAGCGGTGTCTTCTGACACAGGGGTAGTAATACTACCCTTAAAAGAAGGCTCCAGCCATAAGTGTTTACAGTAATTTTATTTACCAAAATAAACTTTTTTTATTTTTTATTTTTTAAAAAACTAAGCGTCTGAATGCAACCTCTAATGGCGGTTAAAAATGAGAAAAGATTTCCTGAAACTGTCAAGCACTTTGACGAGATTACAATTTGGAGTGCTCAGTTATCGCGCCGTGGGCAAGCAAGATGTGGACTTCACTGGTATCTTATCAGGAAACTGAAGATATGCGTGATCTTTTTACTTTCCTATAATGGTCGGATGGTGCTTCAAATAAACGTCCAATTATATATCCATCATTATTACTAATTACTTATATTGGCTATATTTAGAAGTCTCGTATACATATAATATACTTATTTTACGTGCGCTATGAAAGAAAAGTTTTATTAATTACGGCCTAAGTCCGTCTATCTCAGTCACACAAGCGAGATGCGCAATGTTTATAGCGGTTATGATGTTATATTAAATTATCTCCACTCAATACAACTACCATTATTCGAAGGTGGTTGAGGCAATTTACCTACGATAACACAGAAAACTTACCAGTTATTCTATTCTAAAAAAACCTCAAACACACACGCAAACGTACACTCACACACACACATACAAACATGATTTTTTATTCGTTATTATTAATGGAGATCGCTGATGACTATAATCCCTACTAATATTAAAAATGTCAATGTAAGTTTGTTGGTTAAGCTTTCACGCAAAAACTACTTAACCGATCCTCATAAAACTTTGTACACATATTCTTGGAAGTGTTAGAGGTACTATAGGATACTTTTTATCCCGACATTAAGCTCAGTTCCTTTGGGAGAGGGGATGAAAGTGTTTGAAGATTTTACACCATAACTCCGACAAATTATAACCGATTTAAATAATTATTTTTGTACTATAGAGGTTATAATATGTGTTTAATTTTCACCAAACTTTGTGTAGAATATGGTTGGTGATAGAGGAAAGAACTCTTCATTTATGGCGATACTAGCGATCCTAAATACTTAAATTTTTTTAGAACAACAACTTAATTGAATGCCACATCAAAAAACAAACTAAAACGCAGACGAAGTCGCGGGCAACAGCTAGTACGAGTATATATTAATACTTAATTTAGCATCAGTGGTCAAACCTATTGACATTTTTATGGAACTATATAATTATTTTTGTTAAATAGCCTAGATAGCATACTTAGCATGGGATTACCCAACAGATTTTGTTTAATACAAACATTCCATCCGCTACCCTACGAACTAACGTTTCGCATCGCCCGCTCGTTAATACCAGCGTGCGATGTCTAGCTTAGTTTTCTTTTCTTCGTGACGTTATTTCTGTGTTTCTGTTTGCTAAATGCAGCGTCTAAATGGTAATGTGGAATACATACGTCACAAACGGCATTTCGTTATCTAATATTTCGTGCGTAATAAGGATTCTAAAGACATCGGGACTACATTTACGATTTTTCTCTACCTACTTGTTTTGTATTATGTAAAGACTTTTCAAAAATATGTGGCTCTTTTTACTAGAAAATCTCGTTAAGGGACGTGAGAACACGTCAACCATTTAGGTTTTACCATCACTTCAGATTCTTCATCACGTGAATTAACGTGTGTTTAGAGAGTCATCCCTGCTGATACTTTGTATTGAAGTGGTTAAAGTACATACTTTTTACCTATTTATGTAAGCGTGTTTAACAGAAACAATAAATAGTTGCGTAATATCATCAAAGCTAATGTAAAACCAAATAACACATTTAGGGGGCGTGGCTCAGGTGGATTTGCCCGCATATTTGTTGATCTTAACGGGATTTTATATCGTTTTATCTTTGACAAGCTTGTGTGCTGCATGCGCCGCGCATGGTTCTACGGCATGACACTCATGAAACGGGGGCGTGCTCAAATGCGCTTTCACCATTGGCCGATTCATTCACTGCGCGTCATAATCATCACAGGTTGTCATGTCTGATGTATGGATTACTTTTATCTTGTTTTCAAGTACTCTTGAGTTTGAGTCTTGGGTAATGTGGAGTTGAGCAGTGGCATCCTTAGGTCGACTTTCCACTGAAACTGCATCGAAGCAGAGCAATGCAAGCGTGGGAATCCATGAATAAAACTTGCTCATTTTGTATGTATATATAGACACGTTACTACGTTACTTAAACCGTAAGTATGTTATATAACCGACGATATGGCATAATTAAAAAAAAATGCCATAAATACACATATTGGCGTACGTGCGTACATAAAGGTGCATAGGTAATTAAGGCGTGTTTCGCCGGCAAGGTACGGTAAGTACACGTCGAAAAATGTTTAAAATATATATTAAAATACCTGTTTCTTTTGTCTGCAATTCTTGTAACACATCACCGAATTTAACGCTTAGTTTCCAGTAATATAAGTTTACTGCATTTATGCTGCAATCTGCGTGTATATTGCGATCTGCGTATATTTTATCGCGATGGGTTGCCTGTGAATGGGAACCTTAATAAGGCGCGCAATTTACTTAAAAAACCATAACTGATTATGTACAGTGAAACTATGAAGCAACGACAGGATGTTTAGTGTGAATTATGGTGACTCACAAAGATATGTGTAAATATTGATTTAAAAATATCGCGTGGAATGTTTGCAGTCTTGGCTTATTGACACAAAGACTAAGCGAAAACTAAGTATGATTTGTTTTGGGATTTATGCTTCGTAGCAATGCAGATTGCGATTATACTTGTTCTGACCGTTGCGAGTCGACAAAAGATCACTGGGGACCTCCCGCATATTTCTGTATGCAGGAGGTCCCCAGTGATCTTGGTCCCGTTAGTGACTTCAGCAGGGGCGTTTTGCAATTCTTCGGCCTCGGCTTCGGAGACTTCGGAGACTTCTTTTTTTTTTTTTTTTTAGAACGCGAACCCATTTAGCCTTCCAGTACGATGCGCCGCTTGGAAACCGATTAGGGGTATAAAACCTCTAATTGATTAGCCAGCTACCACCTTAGATCATAGATGCCGCCCTCTGCCCATTACCGGTGATGCCTTATGTGCCTGCAACTACACCGGCAACCACGAACTTGGAAAACAGTGCCAGCAGTACTTCCTCGAACGAGTACATACGACATCGCCATCATCATATAAATCCATTACCGGCCCATTACAGGGCACCGGTACACGATGAGAAAGGTCTATGGCCGTAGTCCACCACTTTAGCTCAGCAAGGCTAGCACGGGCGGAAGATAAAAATTATATCCCCGATTATACCCCCTGACAAGGGATATAATTAGTGTCCCCCTGCTAAATCATTGGAACATGGATTAGTAGAAGTTTAGCCCCGTTTAATCCACATATATTATTTGGATACTATTTCCTCTTGTGCACCAGTGCTCTGAGAGTTGATAATGCTGTGGTAGAAATTTCATCATTTTATAGATGTATATTTTATAGTAGACATTTCATTTTATCCTTTCCCGGGGTGATAATTGTCTCCTGCCCTTGCTAGCCGTGCAGTGTGGATGGGTGGACAGCACACACCTTCGAGAAATTATGGAGAACTCTCAGTCATACAGGTTTCCTCACGATGTTTTCCTTCGAGCAAGCGATATTTTAATTGCTTAAAACGCACATAACTAAGAAAAGTTAGAGGTTCGAACTCAGCCCACGAAGAAGAAGTTGAACCGACTTGGCCATCATCGCTTCCGTAAATAAATAAATCTACTACGACAATACACACAACGCCATGTAGCCCTAAAGTGCTAAGATGACTGAAGAATATTATTTCAATGAATAATATACATAAGTACTGATAAAATACATATAAACACCCAGACACTGAAAAACATTCCTGTTCATCACACAAACATTTCGAACCCACGGCCTTTGACTCAGAAAGCAGGGTTGCTGCCCACTGCGCCAATCGGCCGTCAAATAGACAGAGTACATACGTAAATACTGTACAATGACACTTTAAAAGCACATTCATCTGGAAGAATAACTGCGAAAAATATGTAAAGCAATATTAATCTTTTGTCAGTCACGCTAAGTCAGTGGTAATCGCTCGAACCACTGTCAATAAGGTACTCGCTACTGACAAAATTAATACCCAATTACCTTCTAATTGATTGTCTGGGCGGTGGCTAGCGTAATTAGGTATAACTCACTCACTCATAATAATATAGTACGGAGTACGGTCTACTTTGATGCATGTGTATTTCAAGTGAGGAACGTGTAAATAGATAAAAGCTATCTGAGTCTTCGTAGAGGAGTTTTTAGAGATAGATAAGGCTTGACCACTAATGCCGGTATTTGGTTCTTCGAAATTATGAAATAAAGCTACCCAGCTGTTTTTTGATCCGTGAGTAACCCGGAAGTAAACTTTAGAAAGTGCTTATTTTAGGACTTGTTGAAAAAAAAACTAATTTTCAAAGAACCTTCAGTTTAATTTATTAAAATGCCAACCTACAGTCTGTATTAAACTGGCCTGTCTGTATGTCTGTCTGTCTGTATCTTGGCCTTACATTTTTTAAGGGAGTTCATACATTTTGTCAGGGGCGGGGGGGAGGTTTTACCCCTCGGTACGCCAATGGCAATAGCAAATTATTTTGTCTGAATAATCATCATCATCTGCTAATTCCTTGTATCATACTATACACCAGATAACGAGACTTCATCGTCGTATATACTAATATATATTTAAAAAAATAAATGTCAAAGTCAGTTAAAATGACATTCAGTTCAAAACGGGATAGCTGCTGTATAGCTGCATTAAATACGACGTCGCATTTTTTATAACTTTAATTTAGCCTCTGTTTAAGTCTGATTTGACCGTACTCAACCGAGCTGGCCCGGTGCGGATTGGTGGACTTCAGACGCCTTTCAGAACATTATGGAGTACTCTCAGGCATGCAGATTTTCTCGCGATGTTTTCCTTCTCCGTTGAAGAAAGTGATATTTTAATTAATTAAAAAGCAAATAATTTAGAGGTGCGTGCTGGGATTCGAACTCGGCCTCCCGTAGGTAAAGCCGAAGTCCCAACCACTAGGCTATCTCTATAACTGTTAATCTAATTAAAATGCTGGACGTTGGAGATCCTTCGCCGAGCTGCAGTAAAAACGAGGATAAGTGTGTAAGTAAATGTACGTAAGTCAGTCTGTCACACAGACTTTTCAATCTTAAGTCAACCATTTGGATTTTTTAAGTTTCCATCCAGAGGAAATAGCAGCGATCTATTGCACGCAGGTCGCAGCGATCAATCGCTTCATAACGGTCGTCCCTATATGCATCGGGAATCGGGATGTGGTATCACAGAAAGCTCGTGCAACGATCCAAGTAGTTTTTTTTTGGATTGTGTGTAGCTGATTAACCCTAATGATTTTAAGAGCGTAACGCGGGCTTGTTGGCTAACTTCGGAATGGGGCTCTGCCAGGAAGATTTTGAACCTTAGGGCTCGAAGACGCAAAGGGATCGACGGCCTGAGGGCGGCTCATGTGGGGCCGAACCTCGGCTCAGGCGACGATTGGAGTGAAAAGGTTACGGACGGTGATTAGTCCGCACGCTACCGAGAACGTGGTGCGAGCCCACGTCCGGATGACGTTAGAAGTCGGTTACCTCGTCTTCGCCGGCGAAAACGCTGTGCAGAGGTTGATTGTGTGCTCTGATAGGGAAAATTGTCAGTAGTAATCTCATCGTCAGGGTCGGAAGTAGATTGAGTTGGCGCGGGCGGTCCGAAAAGATTGCCAACTCAATCAGCTTCGAAGCGGATCGTGCTCAGGAACCGAAGACCGACCATTTATCTTTAGAAGTTGTATATATGGTCGTTACATATGAAAACTTCGCTAGCGCGATGCAGAATCTTTGTGGCGCCATCTAGTTGGGTAACGTGGAGACTGCCACAATCTTATCTGCAGTCATAAAAGGCATACATTGTAGTCGCGGGCCGCTAATCAATTATTATTGAAGGGGTTCATGTGACAATATTAAAAGCAATCAAAGTCGATTACACACCCCGTGATATATCTACCTGCCAAAGCCGGCAATCGTACACCAAACAGTCGCACAATGCCTGATAATGCGATAACTGATACCCGTCGTTATCTTTACGATGAGATGCGCTTGTTCAAGTTAATCCGCAGTTTAACAGTACAAAAACACTTGTTGATAACGTGTCTCCTGAACTTTGACTATTATAGATCAATTCTGATGCGCGTTAGCATATTACGAAATCTTTTTTTTTGTGGATATTTTATCGACATCCCCTCTTTCGCTAGGCACTGTGGTTTTAAGCGAGAGGTCCCATGTTCGATTCTCTGTATATAACAAGATTGTCATAGTGTATAATATATTCAAATCAAATCAAATCAAAACAGATGTTTATATTTTTATCTAAATGTGGTACAGTTTTGGTGTTCGTTCGCAATAATACCGTGGAAATAATATCCAAATAGTAATGATAAACGAGGGTAGACTTCTCCTATTCCATGTTCCAGTGCTTTAGCAGGTGGACACGTTCATTATGCCCCCTGTCAGGGGATATAATTAACCCGTTTTTTATAACACATATATTATTTGGATATTATTTCCACTAGCGCGCCAGTGCTCTCAGAGTTGTAAAGCTGTGTGTGAAGATACATTTTTATCCTTTCCCCGGGGATATCATTGTATTCCACCCATGCTAGTCGTGCAGACAAAAACGTCACAGGATAATAGGGATATCCTGCGACATAAAATAAACTAGCGCTTGACCTGATACTTGACCTAACAATCGGCTAGGTTTCATACCTGATGGTATAATCCTACTAATATTAAAAATGCGAAAGTTTGTAAGGACTTTGTTACGCAAAAACTTATGGATTTTGGTAACTTTACAGTAATATAGGCAGTGAGCTTTCTATAGTAATATATTAAATCAATGAATATAGGCTGTTGGTACTTACTTCAGAGTAACACATTATATATTGGACAATATAATGATCGCAATAATAATAATCTTGCAGATGCAAAAAACTGAAATACAGTTATAACCATACAAAGTGGGTATAGGGATTTCTTGTTTGATTACTGAATCGTAAATGTACGAAAATAATGATGTGTGATTGCACACCACAAGAGCGAAGTCTAAAGACAATAGAAAACCTGTTTGGATGCAGCCACTCTCAAACTGCCAAATTTGGGTAGCTCGTGGAGTCGGCCCGTTTTTTATCACAAAAGGATAATGCTGCTTTTCCACCAGCTATTTTCGATATAAAAATCAATATTAATTTGTAAAGAACTCTTTTTCGAGTTCATATATCGAACCTTTTCTGAAAGTTACCAATGTTTTTTACAGTGATAAGTGACATTTAAAATTATATTTAAGAATTTATTTCAAGAAGAAATTATTGGATTTTAAAGACCTGAAAGGCTTTAAATGTTGTTTCTTGTATTTTCACAGAAACGCAATTTCGTCTTTATTTCAACTACCCATTTAAGGGAATATTATAAACATTACTACGAGTCATCTACGTTATATCAAACGATTGGCATAGGCCTTTGTAATGAGTTACAAAGTCGATGATCTTGGACCGCTTGTTTACAGCGGCTGCCAGCGACTCGCCTGCCCGCCTCGTTTGGGATCCAGCAACCATTGTGAGGTCGCCATTCTTGTAAAAGAAACCCCTTATTTCATATTCATATATTACGCACATTATAAACTCAAACATAAATCTATCTGAAACTATAGCACACTTAGTTAACTACAAATAAATAACTTATTTAATTTTGACAATTTTCCCGCCATTTTATATGACCTTCCTTTTTGATCTGGGTTCCTGTCATTTTGAATTCCTATTCCTACTTATACCGACCACAGATTATGCATTTTTGACCAGTGTGAACGAAACGTATGTACGTTTGGCAGATTTGATGACACTTGTATCTTGGTACGCAACGTCCATGGTTTCGCGCGAGCTATGAGCCCTGCCCATTGCCAATTTAGCTTTGCGAGACGTTGCTATGTCAGTCGCTCTAGTTCTTCTACGGATCTCCTCTGGTGCATAAACATAGCAACCTTCTGGGAAAATACAACCTGAAGTTGCTAAATATTTTCCAGTTAAGCAAACTGCTACTATCCCTCGCGGCAACCAACATTTGCTTAGTGACGTAGACAGCGGCGTTGAATAGATTGTAACCGGTCGATGTTTTCACCAGGGACTAAATAAACCTGAGGCTCAATCAGAAGAAGTAGAAAAGAAGCTACTTCACACAAACCTACCTGATGGAGCAGCAGCCTAAGTTATCTTGACCACTTATACGCGGCTCGAATCCGTAAAGAGGACTTGGGGTTACCCGTTTTGTCATTCATTTATGTTGTTTGTCAAAAATACCAAAAAGGCGAAGTTCTCAATTTTTTGGTATGTTTTCTGATTCTGTAGCGACAAGTGTATTGAGAAACAAAGCAAGCTGTGTGCAGAAGGCTGTGTCCTTAATATGGTATGCGTAAAAAGATAAACTCATTCTAACGAATTTACAGAGCTCGAAGAAATGGACATGTTGTCTTTAGTCTTTAAGACTACTTAATGTACAACTTAAAAACCGTTGACCGTTGATAGGGTCCATAATTTTGATCATGTGATCAAAATAATCAATGTCCTACACTGCTGGACTAGAGGCCTCTCCCATCGGAAGGTTTGGCCCATAATCACCACGCTATGGTGGAAGAAACTTGAGTTTTGTATGCATTTAGAAGTACTTACGGCGCGGTGAGGCACCGTTCAAAAAAATTGTATTCTCATAAAGATACCAATTTTTTTGCCAGCAGTTTAAGCCTTGGATTCGAACGCATTTTCATCATCATCTTTCCAATAACGCTCAATTAAATAATATAATATACTAGCTGTTGCCCGCGACTTCGTCTGCGTTTGATTTTGTTTTTAAAGTATTCAGTATCGCTTAGCCTTAAGTGAGTATTGTAGTATATATATACATATATATATAACATGTGACAAATAATTTGCAATAAAATAAAATTGCGACTATAATTAAAGATCTAAGATATCCTATCTCTTAAGTTGGACCAGACTGCTCACGGTGAGCCAATTTTATTTAAAATCGGTTAAGTAGTTTAGTAGTCCATCGCGGACAAACATCGTGACAGGAGATTTATATATATTAAGATATCGATTACTCGTAACTGGTAACTAGGTAACTGACAATAATAAATAATCAGATCGCCTCTGTGTTTACAGTCCATGAAGGTTCATTCTTGTTTTCCTTCTGCAGAACCTTAGATTAGAGTTATAATTATAATTGATGTTATAAATGCGAAAGTGCTTGTTTGTTTGTCTTCCCTTAACACTTAGCACGCTAACTTAGCAACCAGTCAACTTTTCAAACAACCTTTCAACCCTTTTTCCTAAGTGTCTGCCTTTGTAATGATTTAGTATCACTTGATACTCGTAATCTTATAATATTGTAACTTTTAACAAAAAGATGAATAGTTTTAAAAATCAAATTATTTACCACTATTTCACGTAACTTCATACTTTTTTTTGTTTCAACTTTAATTTTATTTTTATCTACATTTTCATTTATTTCCAATTTGTGTTACTACGGGTTTTAGCTTAGAACAAAACTTGTTATTACTTATAATTAGATCTACTTTTAGTTATTACCTTTTTTGGGTACCTAATAACAATAAATAAATAATAAAAAAAAAACTTAATTTTTGTCATAGATTTTGAATAGACGGAGAGAAGGCTATTTTCTATCCCAAGTTCAAACGGTTCTCACGGAAGCGCGGACGAAGAACTCATTATTACGACGAACTTATTGCTCAAAGTGCTCAAGATTTGTCTATGTTTTATATATTTCTGGCGTACCCAGCCCGCTTCGCCGGGCTAGATTTTGCTTTATTTTATTTAAACAATAAACTTACATCATTAAATTTTTAATTTAAGTCTCATAATATATTAAATCATTTATTTCTCACCGTATTCATTCTCTTCTATTCTCTTCGCGAGCGGGTGAAGAGAATTATCTACACCCATGTACACCCAACAATAGAATATCATCATGGTAAATAAAAGCTGTATTTGACATTTTAAAAATAGGAGTGCTCCGATCGTCACCAAACTTTACAGGATTACTCGCCAGGTCAATCCGGAGATTCCCTGAAAGTTTCATTGAAATTATTTTATATATATTTATATATTTATATATATATAATATAAATCATAAGTTAATATCTATATATATATTATATATAGATATTAACTTATGAACGAATCAGTGTAATGGATTTGCAGAAATTTTGCACATTAAATATGTGCTTACCATAATTAGGCTTTTCATCATCATTATATAATGCGACGTTATAAAGAACTTGCTGTTAGCCGCGACTTCGTCCGCGCAGAAACTTTTTATATTAATTTAGTTATAATAATGTGTAAACAAGGAGTAATTTTCCACCACCTATAGCTATGTTCTTTTACGCTTTTGGGTCGCCTGTTAAAGATCGCTATGTTGTTATGAGGTCTCCAAATTATATCCTATAAATTTTTCTGTGGTGCACAATAAAAGTGTATTCATTCATTCACGCTTTTAGGGTTGGTACCGTACGCAAAACTCACCGAAAACTCATCTGTCTCATATTTTATCGTAAGTAAAGTTTTAGAGCAGCGTGAGTAGGTTAAGTTCGAAACCCTCTGTCAAGTACGAGTCGAACTAGCAAGTAACACTCGGTTTTTTATACAACCCATCTAAAGGAGTTCATACACGGAGCAACGATTCTCAGCTTTTCCATTCACATTTCTTCCATTGTAATATTGCACATAAATAAATAATGAAGTTTGTCATTGGTTGCCTGGAAGAGATCCGTATGTAGCAACAAATTGTAAGCGTTGAGCATTATTTATTATGTTCCTGTATTTTTTTATGGTTTATAACAAATGTGTATTTATTCATTCATTTAAATGTAACTGGAACAAGCTTTTTGTACAAATTACTGGTCCAAACGATATGCATCATGCATAACTTACAGCAGGTGCGATTGCAGTCTTTATTGGTCTTAGCGTGATGATATATAGCCTTCTTCTTCTTCTTCTTCTTCTGTTCCTAGGCCTTTTCCGTACTTGGTTGGTCTGGGACCGTCCGTTGTACGTATGGCCACTGATGCGGCTCCCCGCTGGATCACTCCAGCCAGCCGAGCTCGCTCCAGAAGCTTAGCAGGCCGCCCAGGTCGCCGAGTGCTTCATGGAGTGTTGCTGAGGAGCCAAGGTGTGCTGCGCGTTGTTCTGCCTGATATATAGCCTATAGCCTTCCTCGATAAATAAATAGGCTATCCACTGGGTGTATGGAAAAATTCTTTTGCCTTACACCTTTAAATTTTTCAAATCGCACCTGTAGTTCTTGATATCATCGCGTTCAAGTAAACAAACAAACAAACAAAGTTTTCAGAGTCAAATATATGTAAGATGATAAGTTGAGTAAAAAAAAAAATGTTATTAACTGTCTTTTAAACTTTAATAATCCAGTGCGCATTGATCGCTATCATTTTTGTCCTCTTTATTAGTTTGAGGAAGTATTTCAGTAATATTATGAGATAGATTGGGTAATTATTTCAAATAATAAAAAATATTAAAATATCAGTATGAATTTTGGGATTGATCCATTTTCACACCAATTTTTCTGATGTTATTCTCTCTTTTTGTTCTTCGCTTATAATAATATATCATTCTGATCTTGAATTCATAGAAAATAATTTATGAAAATAAGTTTTGTAATTTAATTTTAATTTGATTTGGTTAACTTGATTTAATTTATTTATTTTTGACATGATATTTTTCCAAATTTATTTATTTATTTTTATTGCATTTCATTTAATTTATGAATTGTTTAATTGTTATATACAATGTTTAATGCTTATGGTAAAGCCTTAAAAAAATGAATATTATTATTACTACAAAACATATTTATCTTCTTTTGGCTTAGGCTCACATCATTAGAATCATCGCAAAATGTATCTCTGAATACCTTCTCGCTCCAATTTATTTTTTTATGCATTTATTCTCGTAGATTTTATAAAGATAGGCTACGTTTATGTCAACTCTAGTGTTGCTTATGATAAATAAACGCGAATATGTTTTGTATTATTATATGGTGAAATTACCAATATTTAATGATTATATTCTTTTGTAAAGTCACGAATTAGGACTATTTATTTATTTTCGCAGTTTGTTTAATCATTTTTATGTTTTACCATGTTTTCGCAGTTTGTTTTCTATTCATGGTTTCATTTCCATCTATATACAAATCGAAAGAGCGTGAAAAGTAACTTAGATTTATATAATATATATTTATAAAAGTAACGTTAATTAAAATCTGCATATATTAAAAAATATACCTAGTTATATATTGAACAAAAGTTGGTATGGAATAATTGTACTCAGGTACTGAAATTGTACGCGGAAGTGTTATGCAATCGCGATATTTAATAATTTGTAACAATGTAAAACCTATCTCGAACACATTTCAGATGATAATATTTGTATAAGCCTTAGCTAAGTTTAGTGTAAACATTTGTATTCTAATAACTTTACGGCGCAGTGGTGGGTGCTGTGGTTTTAAGTGGGAGGTACTGGGTTCGATTCCCGGCAGGGGAATTTACATTTTTTTTTTTTTAATATTATCTAATAATGAACCGAGCAGTTGGGCCACCTGATGATAATTAAAAAACCATTGCCTATTAACAGAGCTTTAATTTACAGGGCATGCAAGGAGCACGTCCTGCAACATGCCGCCCTGTATCCATCAATTTGGGGCGTAGGTGTTAAGCCGCATATGCCTGTAATTACATCGGCAACCACGCCCTTTAGACCGGAACACAGCAATGCAACAATGCTGTGTTCCGGTCTGAATAAGCATAGCTATTGTACTTCCCCGACGAATCAAAAGCAGCTTTTTTATTTTACCATACAAACTAATTCAATGCATGTGTTCACTTATGACAACCCTATTGAAGATAAAAGACCGACACGCGCATAGGACCTACGCTACGCGACGCGTACCTTATTAAGTGACAGGAGTTAGGTACATGATTTTAATTCTGCATGTGATGTTACGGCTGTATCTGATTTCCTTCAGTAAAAACTATGGCAGTGGTTTACTCAAAAACTATTAGCGTTCGGTTACACACATTAATTCTCAGAGACAGTAAATAAATGCTCTAAGGCATATTTCGGTTTTCATTTACACGTTGTTTATTATATAATAAATATTAGGCTAGTTTCGGAACGCTAGTTTCCGACAAGGTTTGATGGTACCTTTTTTTGCCGTGGTGGAAAAACTTTTTTGCTATCTCCGAACCGGCACCTAGCCACAGCAAAGTCTCAGGTCAGAGAAAATTCAAAAATTATAAATTAAACTATAAAGATCTGGAAGACCGAATCCGAGAATTCCCAGAACGTAGAACTCACTGCGATAGGGTCGACAGTAATTTTACTTAACAGGTCGATGGAAACATTGCGGCATGTTGCTGGACGTGTTCCTTGCATGTCCTGTGAAGTACTGCTGTGTTTATAGGCAATGGGTTTATAGTTATTATGATTAATGTGGGCCATATCATTGGTCTTTCTTTTATAACTTAAAAAAAAAAAATCTCGAGCACCCCCTTTAATGAAAATATTGTGTCTTTACAAAGAAAGGGAACACGATACCATAATTACTTTTAAACCACTTGATTGAAGTCGGTAGAGACCATTAATGTCCCACCGTATACTTATTTTGGGATATTTAAAAACGCACAAATCTCTTCATTGTACCTACTGGCGGTTTTAAAATCTTTGGTGACCTTTAATCTGTTTAAAAAAAAAAACATCTTTTCAGATGATTTGCCTTCGCGATATATGATAAGGTTGACATATCTGATATCTCCGTCTAAGGATAAGATCCAACGTGCGTCAATTTCAATGATCTCGGCACCTGACGGTATCGAAGCATGCAGGCAACTCGCGTGCCTTTAAAACAAGGTTAGAGTATAATTCCGTGACAGTCCGAACAAACCTACCGAGAGAGCGCGCCGCGATACCAGTCGGCATCGGCATGACAAATTGACACGCGAACACGTTTACCCGATAAAAGACCTAAATAAAATAAATTGTATTTAAAAAATATATAATTAAATGCTCTATAAAATACCCATTAAAAATATAGGTCAGAAGTAAACAGTGTATAGTGCTAGATAAGTTATTTTTTAAATTTGTTGTTATTTTTTTTTCGTTTTTTTGAACTGCATCTGTGAAAATGGGGTTGAAGACCGATGATGATAAAAGACCCAGCAAACTGGCGATTATGGATGACGTAGATGACAATGTTCCACGTAAGTTTTTTACGAGTTTTAGTTAAAGTTAGTGTACGAGTATGTTTAGCTTCAGACAATATTTACGAGTAGCACATCTTTCATTAATTAAATCATTAGTAGGAAGTTATCTACCTACTTACGTTCATGGCCTTTATATAACACTTACCAGTGTGGGTATTAACCCAGATTTAAAAAATATGCTTTTTTTTAATTTTTAGGGCTTTTTTAAAATATTCTGCATATATGTCAGTGCATTCGTTAACTGTATTCCGATAATCTATAACTCGACCCAGTAACTTTTATGTTTCCCTTCTCATAAAGTTTTCGTTTATACTGATAATTGTAAGCAGAATAATACTGCATTTTCAGTTCTGGTGCATATATGTGTCTGTATTTAAACCATACTCTAATTGAAAAAAAATAATTGTCTCGCATTTCGACTAGTAACATTTTTCTTACAAAATGCACTTGTGATAAGCCAGTAGAGGTAGGTATTACCTAAGCATAATGTTTCATGTGGAGAGATAAGGAAAACAATTTTTACTCTAATTAAGTAAAGAAACATTTTCAGTATTTCATTGTTAGTACCTCCCATTCGAAGTGTAACGAAATTTACCTACCTACTTAATATATAAAAAATTATCCTCGACTTCAATGTCTACCCTCGCCTTTTGGTGTGCTTAAACTTCTCGGAAAAATACTTGTTTTATGCACTTGTCCTACAATCTACTATTTATTGGCGGGGGCTTATTGGCGTTAAAACATTCAAAAATCTTGATTGAAACTTGACTGAAAAAAAAATTTACCAATTTTTTTTTTATTTATTAGGGACAACAGACAGTCATGAACACAAGTAACAAAAAAGACAGCTTAAAATAAAATAGCACTAGCACAAGACCCACATTATTGCCCACGAATTACCAAACGTATATTAAAAATTAGGGCTACACAGAAATCGAAAAAGAAATTTAAATTATTACAGAAATAAAAATAATTCATCACTTATACTGCAAACTACTACTTAATACGTCTTATTTTTTTAATATTTTATATTCCAGATTGCTATATACCATATATATATTTTTTACAAGCGTTTATTTGCTTACCCGGTGTCTATCTGTCTGTAATCAAATCCTCCAATTATAACATTTCTTCCTAAATTTATTCACTTCCCGGAACTGGGAAAAACTGGGAAGATGATAATGGAATATTATACCATGGAGGTAACCTAATGTTATAGCGGAAGGTAGTCGTAGGAACTCTAATAATACAGCTGAATCTCTGCGTTTGGGATCAATCGGATCGGGATAACTGTGGACTAGGGGATATTAAAGTTGATCTAACATCAAATATGAAATGAAATATACATAGGTAACTATAATAATGAAAAAAAAAAACTATATTAATTTTATTACTATTTTATGTGTGTAATCTGTGTAAGTATTAGTGTGTTATTATTCGTAAGTATGTATATTATAATAATACACCTACCACTCGGTTTCCCTCGGTTTTCCTAATCCTAAGGTTGCCTGGAAGAGATCGCTACTAAACGATAATGCCGCCTTTTGTATCAAATTTTTTAAATTTCCTCTCATTGTGTCCTTTGATTTTTTTGCTTTTTGTGGTGTAAAAATAAAGTGTATAAATATATACTCTTAATAACTCTACCGAATTTTGGGTTTTTATATAAAATAGTTTAAGCGGAAATGTACAAACGAAACAAAGTATAATAAATGGATACGAGACAAAATATAATAAACCACCGCCTATTAACAGAGCGAAACTTCGCAAAAGTTTATCTGTCTGTTTGAAACGGCTCAAACAGATTTTGACGGAACTTTCACAGAAGGTTCGGCGACTATGTTGCTTAGAATATTTTCTCTAAATAAATGGATTATCTTACGACAAACTGAACTAACTAAAATGACTGGCAATTTCTGAGATTAGCGAGTTCACACATCACAAACAATCTACCCTGCTTTACAATACCTACAGTATAAAAGGATCTACGAAGTTGTATTAAACAGTAGATACGAATTTTGGTTTTTTGCGCACTTTGAATAGCGTTATCGTAGGATAGCGAAATATATGAGTAGTCATATATTTAGCTTTATACATAGTAGAATTTCGAACCCCGGCACGATTCTTTAATGTGTTTTTAATTAATGCAATTAAAATATCACTTGCTTTAACGGCAAAGGAAAATATCGTTAGGAAACCTGCATGCCTGAGAGATCTCTAATGTTCCCAATGCGTGCGATACCTACCAATCCGCACTTGTCCAGCGTGGTGGACTACGGCCTGAACCCTTCTTATTCTGAGAGGAGAACCGCACAACGGCGTTGAAAGCGTGACCTCGGCTCAAGCGACGTTTGGAGTGACGGAGTTTAGACTACTGCCTATCCATTGTCGTCGCTTGAACCGAGGTTCGGCCTCATATGAGGCTCCCTCAGGCGGCCGATACCTTCGCTTCTTCGAGCCCTAGTGCTCAATTTAAATTTCAATTTCTCAAACTCTTCCTGGCAGAGCTTCGTTCCGAGGCACGCCAACAAGCCCGCGTTACGCTGTTAAAACCCAATCCGAAAAAAAACTGTAGTGGGCCGGTAATAAGTAGATAACGGTGATGTAGAACTACTATATACTTACTTATATACAGTTGTCTATAATCACAGATTCAAGAACATAACTATAGAACACTCATTCAATCATTATTGCATGCAGTCCAAAGACTGAAAATGCCCCGTACACGCAGTGGCGTGCATAAAGGATATGCACAGGTTATGCAGATGATATAGAATGAAGAAAGAGTTATAAAATACTTAAGGAAAATACTCATTGTAAGAGTGATAAAAAAACCTACCCTTTAAGTATTTATAGCTCCTACCGGGGATTTTCTTCATTTTATATCATCTGCATACCCTGTGCATACCCTCTATGCACGCCACGTCTCACTTCAAAACGGAATGTTGGCAGCTCACAAACATTTCCAATTGTCCCCATTTTATGGTAAACATTTAGAACATTAAAGGTAAAATAATTACGCTTTTATGGTAAAACAAAAACTGTCAACTGTTAAATGCCATGAAATGTCTAACCGCCGCGCCTGTTCGAGGAACACTACTTAAGTGGAGTGGTTTTTGATGCTTCAATATTAGTCGTGTACGCGATTTCTGTATTTCCCTAATTCTGTGTCTTAAATGATATAATATTATTTCGGGCTCAGAATGCTCATTAGAATGTAAATTACATTATAATGTGAATAAGAATCGGCTTGTTCTTAATTATAATTAATATCAATATTCGGACGTGTTACCCACTCTTTGTAAAAACAAAGAGTAGGTAACACGTCCTGCGTGTTTAATGATTGAAATATTATTTTTAGGAATCTACACCAATACGCTTAATTTAAATAATGATTTGGTTTTGTGTTCATTTTGCCAATGGCACGTGAGTCTTTTGGAGAATAAATTAAAAATTAACTACGATGGAGTTTTTTTTTTTGCTTGACGTAATTAGGTGAACATTTCGCAAGGTTATCGTAAATGAAATTTTGTTATGTAAATTCAATAATGTAATTTTTCTATAGTGTAATTTGTATTTAGAAAATTGGAAGTTAAAACGACGTATTAGGTGTTGCGCATAGTGGACTTATATGACTCGGTTGCTTCGGATTATCAGTGAATCCTTGGTTTTAGTCTTCTGAAAGTAAGCCCTTGACTGCAATCTCACCTGGTGGAAAGTGATGATGCTGTCTAAGATAGTAGCTGGCTTACCTATTACTGATATTGCAGTAAGATTAAACCGATCTTCTTCTTCTTCTTCTCCTTTTGCTCAGGTTCACCTGGTCCCTGGTTTCACGTCGATCGGCTACGATATATTGTGACGCCGCTGTCTAGATCTCTCAGCAAGCATTGGTTGACGGCCAGGAATAGCAGCACTTTCCTTGCTGGAAGAAGTTTAGCATACTCTGGTTGTATTATATACTTCCCCAGAAGAGTGCTGCGTTTATGCATCAGCGCGGGGCAGGAACAGATTAAGTGCAGCGGCGTCTCCGCAGTCTCTTTACAGAGTCTACATAGATCTGTGTCCTGCAGCTTTAGGTTGAACATGTGCCTGTTAAGCCCACAGTGCCCCGTTAGAGCTCGCACTAGGATGCATAGGTTTTTTCTATTTCAGCATTAGCACCTCAGACGCGGCCCTTCTGTTGAATGGTTTTATTAGCCCTCGAGAGTGATTCATTCCTGGGAGTTGTCTCCAGCGAATGAGTGTATGGTAGTTGCAATAAAGATTAAACCCATACTCGTAATCGGTTTCTATATGCCATCGTACCGGAACGCTAACTTGGCCGCACGTCTTTGTCAGTAGGGTAGTAACTAGTGTCGATCGAAGCCTACCCACCAGACAACTATATTTTTAATCCTAAAAAGTATATTAAAGTTTTTTTTAATTCGTTCTCATTGTTTATTATACGATAGAGCTGGCAACACCTTAAGGATGAGTTCCAAGAATTAAAGGAATAATGAAAAACATTTATTTTATTTTTCGACATTAGATGTAAGGAAATGCTGATTTTACGTAATTCAACGGTAAGGGAACCTTAATGCCTGACAATTTGCCATAATGTTCTCAAAGCGCGTGTGAAGTCCACCTGTTCGCAATTGGCCCAGCATGGTGGACTACGGACCTATAACCCTTCTCAAAAAGAAACCCGTCTGTAGCTGATAATAGGTTATTAATGAATCCATTAATCGGAAAATGCTGATTTAAATTAAATTATATATTTATGTAATTCAAACTCGATGTTCGATGTTAAGAACCAAGAAAACAAAAAGTTAATAAAAACGCTACGGAAGTAAGTCGAAAAAGAATAAAATACATATTTTAACTACCTAGTTTTGACGGGGAAATATAATGTTAACTGCGAAGTTTTCCGGTAATGGCGTATTGTTTTTAAAATTGAAAATAAATACTCAAACAATAGGAAACTGAAGCGTGGAGTGTAGACTAACGAGAGGTAAACATTTTTATTGCTGTATTGTTGACACTTGATGGTGCAATTGTTTCCTTTGTTTTCTGGTATCTATACGTACCTACTTTCGAAGCAACTGGTCAGGTTTTCACTACAGCTACTTTCATTTCATAGATTATAGAGTTTTTTGCCATTCTTGTTTGATGTTAGGTACACACACACACACACACACACACACACACATACACACACACACACACAAACACACACACACACACATCCACACATACACACACAAAAAAAAGGCCATATAAGTTTTGATGGCTATAGTCTTTACTGTACATACAAATAGAAAACTAGGTTATGTTAGGAGTATAGAAAATTAAGCTTAAATTTCGTAATATATCATGGAATTACGCAAAGTAACGCCTGCTTCTATCCAATATTTAATGACTTGAATTCTGCTCATTAGCTGTTTCCATTATCGAATTAGTTACATTTCTTTAAATCACCGTAGCAAATTGTGCTCTAGGAAAACCTGATTCAGCTGTTTGTAGCAAGAGTGAGTCAAATGAGAATGTTAGTACCACCTTTGGAACAATCGGTGGTGATAAGCGATAGTTATGCGTTTTAAGATTTTCCCAAGGCGTTTTATGGACTAGAAAGCAAAAAGCTTTGATTCACTAGGCCAGGGAGTATAGGCAATGTTAAACAAAATTAAAAAAAAGGAATGGATCTTTGTTTTGACAGAAAAACATAGCCTGCCTTAAATAAAAAGTTTGAATTTTGAATTCCAACTACGAAGGCTATTTCATAGGTCTGGCACAAAATATAACAATTGAATAAATAAACTAAACAAATATTTTTGAAGTGAAACTTCTTTATCAGCGTTGGAAAAAAGTTATCGTCACATTTTTCGGTGACGCGTCACATTTTCCGTTACGCGCCATCTTTTTCTTTTCTTTTAAACAGTCCTCAAGCGTCAACAACAAGATCTAACACTACAATTGGAGTTTTTACTCGGTGACTAAATTTTGTGGAATGTAAACAATATATTTCATATTTCTGTTATCATAAGCCATTAATAACAAAAATATATTATAACGATAACAATGATAGTTATAATTCTACTACAATTAATGAAATGCTGTAATAATCTTGGTAGTAATAAGGTAAAATTAAATAAATGCATAATTTAATTACAAGTTCTCAACCACACTTTCTTTTTAAAAAAAAACGACTTGGAAACACAGAATTAAGAACATACAGAAACCCTTTACAAACTAATATTGAGGCATCAAAAAACTACTCTACTTTAGTAGTGTTTCTCCAAAAAGGCGGTTAGTCACTTCGTTCCATCTAGGAGTTGACAGTAATTAGATTAAAACCTCTAAACGTTTATCATAAAATGGAGGAAATAGGAGAACTTTGTGAGCTAGCAACATTTTTAGGACACAATGCACAGCATGCCACTGATTATGAGTGGCGTGCATAGAGGGTATGCCTATACTTAAGTTTTTTATAACTCTTACTGGAGATTTTCTTTATTTTATATCATCTGCATACCCTATCCATACCCTCTATGCACGCCACTAGCCATAATGGCTGAATGAGGGTTTAGTGTGTTCTCTATTCTTTACCTACCTGGAAAATACATTTTATACCAACTAAAAAGTAAATACATTCTTTTATAAATCAAGCTTGAATACTATGTACAAGCAGTACAGTCAACTTCTAGAAATTTTGATAGAAACTGTGGCTGTACCACGATAAAATGAATATGTATGCGTAACCCTTTCGAGTGTGACGTTATGTTGTGCTTTTTCGTTAGACAACGCAGTTATTTCCGAACATACAGAACAAACATATAGTAATAAAAAATAAACAACAGAATTGATAACTTTTGTAGGAAGTAACATGTTTTTCAGTCTACCACTGATCAGCTGTTATTTAGAATTCCTACGATTCCATTCACGTAGTTTATGAATGTTTATTCGTAAATTATTGAAAAACAGCCTTTACTCAAGATGTGGAAGACTTCGGCCGTGGCTTTACAGGCTATACTGATATAGTACAGACGTGTCGCTTAGCGATTTAGCGTTCTTTCCATTCCAGCACGATGTAGAAACCGATTAGGGTATTACTTTAATGTAACTGCCATATCTCTTAGCACGTTAGCCCGTTACCATCTTAGACTGCATCATCAATTACCACCAGATGAGATTACAGTCAAGGGCTAACTTGAAGTGGAATAAAAAAAAACTAAATCTTAATGACTGTCTATTTGACTGAAATCTTAAAAAATATTAGTCAACATTTTCTAACCAACATTCGACTACAATGTTAAAAAACTTATTCATGTTGAGGAATGTTAGTAAAAAAACTTGTTCAAATTCAGAACTGCACATACTTAAAAATTCATATTTCTTTCATTTAAAAATAAAATAAAAGCTAATCCAATGAGCGAATCTTATTCAATTTTCGTGTAAGCGCCTCAGAACGTAAATCGAAACTGAGAGCCAATGTCATGTTTTCAAATGATATAAATCTTTGTAAACTTTAACCATCATCTTTTTATGAGGACTCAAAACTCCTAGCAATGCCTAACAGAACGTAACCATACCTAACATTTGTTTGTAAACATATTTAAACAGCAGTATAGCAGCACCTTTACACACAAAAAACCCATTCAATTGGGAACCCATACCTATTTCGAAGTATGCTCGTGTTTCTTTCGTGATATGCCATCTATTTTTTTTTAATTATACGCATGAGAGACCGGGTTCCTATTAAATAACGTATGAAATAATCGCATATAAAAAAAAATTGGTTGTCTGTAAAGTCGGCTTACTGACGATAGTTGAACGTGACAACGTCGTAAAAAAATACTGATGGAATGGTTGCATTTTTCAAAAGAAAATTTTAATTTTATTTGAAAAATGCAACCATTCCATTACACATTATTAGCAACGATAATATCTATCAAAGATATTATCGTTGCTATAAACAATTGACACCACATTCACTTTTCACTCAAAAATTCAAAATTCATTTATTTCAAGTAGGCCTAATATAAGCACTTTTGAAACGTCAAGTCTGTCTGTTTGTAGTAATTCTACCACCGGTTCGGAAGGCAGATTCTACCGAGAAAAAGCCGGCAAGAAACTCAGCAGTTGCTCTTTTCCAACATCAACAATTTACATTTTGCATTTTAACATTCATTTTTCTATCTTGTGAGAGCTGAAAGCGGAGCCGGATGCTTCCAAGCATCCTTGTCATTAAAAAATTCATCAATTGTATAGTAACCTCGCTGTAATAGATGTGTTTTAACAAATTCTTTAAACTTGTGCATTAGCAGGTCCATAATCACCTTAGGAATCATATTATAAAAGCGTATACTCAATCCCACAAATGATCCATGTACCTTACGCAGACGATATGCAGATGACACTAATTTATGACCATTTCTTGTAAGTCGACTGTTTATGTCTACTTTTTGTTTAAAAAGACAAATATGTTGTCTTACAAATACTATATTGTTATAAATATATTGTGAAGCTACAGTAAGTATGCCTATTTCTTTAAACTTCTCACGGAGGGATTCGCGTGATTTAAGTTTATATATTGACCGTACAGCTCTTTTCTGCAATATAAATATAGTTTCGATATCAGCTGCTTTACCCCATAACAAGATTCCATACAAGATTCCACTGCACTTCATCCTTGCCGAAAACATGTAAATGTATTATGGTAGAGAAGCTGTCCACGCGGACGCATCGCTCACTCAAGTAGGAGAGAGACAGATGTTGAACGCGGAGGACGACTGTGCCTCTTTGTCGCTCGTTCCGCGCTCTCGCTTGCACTTCAAGCCTTGAACGGAACGCCTCAGAGCGGGGTAACGCCGCATACGTCATGTTTTTTCGTGCGTGCAGCCGGCTCCATCGAATTATAAGACGTTGTCACGTCAAAAAAAATGTATTGTGCATTAAAAAACCGTTATTCAATAAAATTTCGTAACATACTTCCACTGCGAAATGCATAGGCAATAAATTTAAAACGTGAATGATAAACTACGATAATGGTTGTGTTTGGATTGTGTAGTTATGTAAACTAAGGGTATTTCGACATAACCTAGAAGTTACATACTGCAAATGTTCTTGTAACTTTTTCTTTTCTTGTTCTTTTCTTCATGCTGTAGATGAGGTAGGCACCTAACTTACCATTGGAGGAATATACGTCAGACAAGCGTTAATTTAACAATCAACCAAGGATATTGAAGACAGAATTTACTCTCTTATTTGTTCCTTATAAAATTTTACTATTAGTATCCTGTCATTAGTAAAGGGTGACATAAAGTTAGTGGAGTCCCGAAGATTGGATGTTTTACACTACTTAAAAAAAAGTTGTTGAACCATAGCTCTGAATATTCAAATTCTTAACTATGAGTTATTAGAATGTGAGATTTTGTTCGAAAATTTGATTAAATAACTAAGAAATCATAACTGTAAATTTTCGTTTGAGGTAACTTTGTTTTTTTTTTTACAGCGGATTAACAACTTTTTAGATTTAATAATAGTATCAAGTTTTTTGAACCTAAGCTCTGAATACTTAAATTCTTAAATATGAGTACCTACATTGTTAGTTTCTCTTACTGTTTTTTCATTGAACCTGACGATAGGTATACCAACTTATTAAGATCATTCACGAATCCACGTGCAATATAATTTAGTAATAGACATGCCAGTACACGCGCTGTTACGAAATTCAATTACAAATAATAAGTTTATCGACGACATTAACAAATAATGATTGATTTGATAACAATTAATGTTTACGTAATGTCGCCTGACTACGAATTATTAGTTTTTCAATATGTGAAAATTCATGTCAAGGATTTCAGTTTCTCAATTTGTATACAAAGGCTACTTACTTCGGGTGATATGTGAAGCTTTCTACAAACCTTATTTAGACGAGGTAGCTTAAACCTGATTTATGATTTGTATTAAGTTCTTTATTTTGTGCAATAACATTATTTTTCTGGTGGGAGGCTTTGGCCGTGGCTAGTTTCCACCTAAAGACGAGCCGCTAAACGATTTGGTGTTCCGGTGCGATATCGCGTACTCACCGATTAGGGGTATGACTACGATACTACCTCACATGTTAGCCTGCTACCATCTTAGACTGCATCACTCCATGTGAGATTGCAGTCAAGGGCTAAGTTGTAGTGGAAAAAAAAACAGCCTAGGATTACAACCCATTAACAACTTATGATTACGAAATTATATCTATATATATAAAAGCAAGTTGTGTTAGTTACACCATTTATAACTCAAGAACGGCTGGACTGATTTTTATGATATTTGAATTTTTGGATTTCTCTTAGTCCGGAATAGAATATTGAAATTGTATTGAAATATAACATTCATCAAAAAAAAACAAAAGATCCGCAGTACGAAGTTCGCCGGGACAGCTTGATTACAATAGATCCGACGTCGTTGCTAATTCGTCGACTAACATTAAAATTGTGAGTAGGTATCAATAATTCACGAGTGTCTTGAATTCTCGTAATATTCTCCAAAGATTCTAGCGATTTCTGTCCACTTTGCAATGATTGTCTTTTGTGAAGTTAAAATCTATACGCACACTACGCACGTTTCATTCTGATACCGACACAGCCTACGAGATGAAGCATATCTACCCTATGTATTAAGATGGTTTGTTTTTGCGTATAAAAGACATTATAAATTGTATTGTGTAATAGTATTTTAAGCATAATGTTGATTGTATACCTTTCCTTTTCTGCGTCATTGGATAGTTACAGCTATCGTGGTTCATTAAATGGTGCAAGGAGCTATCTCTCGAGCTCGATATAGTACTAAACTTTCAATTGCGAGATAGCAGTTTAGACAGGTATGTTACGACTGTTTATTATGATGTTTCGGTTTAATTTTGCTCTTACTGTCGTAGTTTAGTGCGATGGAGATGGAGGCTTCCTTACAAGAGAAGAAGCCTTTTCCCCAGCCATGGGATATGCAATAATAATGCTGATCAGGAAAATGAATGAACAGTAAAGGAAAACATCGTGAGGAGACTTGCATGTCTTAAGAGAACTCCATAGTGTTTTCAAGAAGTCCACCAACCCACCTACAGCCTAAATTCCTCTCATTCTGAGAGAAGATCCGTACCATTCTAAAGTTAGTTCTTAAGATTGCACCTCGCATCTATCTTATGCAGCGCTAGCGATAATGCAGCCTTCGTTATTATACTTAAATAATATTTACGTAGTCACGAATCAGACGTAAATAAAATAACAGTGACTCATATGCTAGTATTTTGTCGTGGCGAGAGCTTAGCTTTGTCAGAGACAGGCACATGTGCACAAATAGTAATCGGTACACGAGTTTTCTTTTAAATAACTCCTAGTGGCAACATTTAACGGCCTTGAATAGTTAGTTAGACATCATCATCCTAGATCTATGTCTCACTTCACGCCTAGTATAGGCTGGAGACAAAATTATATCCACTGGATTATATCCACTGACAGGGGATTAAAATTACTTGTCCACCTGCGAAAGCACCGCAACAGGGGAAAGGATCAGTTTACGCCGTTTGATATAATACGTATATTCATCAGATCAACCTATTTCCGGCCCTCTCCCGAGCTCGGGTGTCCTCCTACAGTGAGAAGGGTTAAGGCCGTAGTCCACCACGCTGGCCCAGCGCGGATTGGCGGACTCCAAACACCTTTGAGAACATTATGTAGAACTCTCAGGCATGCAGGTTTCCTCACGATGTTTTTCTTCACCGTTGAAACAAGTGTATTTTAATAACTTATCGTACAAATCTTCGAAAAGTTAGAGCTAGCAGGAATTCGAACTCGGAACTGCAGTTGATGTGCAGTTTTGATGCAGTTATTTTATTATTAGGTCAGTGCAGTTATGCCTCCCGCAAAAAAACTGCATTTTATTCAGTAAAAACTAACTTTTGACAAACATTAGACATAACCTCAAAAACAAATTTACTATTAGTGAGCACAACGTGCAGTTATAAAGGTTATATAGAGGTTGCTCTCTCTTGCAACAGATCTATATGCTAAAGCCCAAGTCCTTACAGTCCGGCAACTGTACATCCTACGCCTTATATTGAAACAACATTGCTCCTTAGAGCAAATTGTCACTGACCGTCATATACATACTTAACGATGCAATTTTAGGATATATAATATAAAACCCCACGTTTTCGAACTATTAAGGGAAGACTCTATAAAATAAATTAAATAAAACGCTTTCCATACATGAAATGCATTGCAAAAAAGAAGTTATTATTATTAAAGCATAAATATTGTTACTACAGGTGACTTCCTGAAGCGTATTCACTGAATTATGTTGTTTGATTCGTTTTAAGGCAAACACACACATTCACACATACACACACTCACACTCCCACTCAAACACACACACACACACACACACACACACACACACACACACACACACACACACGCACGCCACACACACTAACACACGCCACACATACTCACATAGTAAATTAGTAAATCAAAAATGCACAGATTTTGTTTTTATATTTAATCAATATTTAGGAGTCGCTGATGCATATAACACAGGGTAGGCCATATTCAGCACAAAATACCTACTATATATACCTACATATTGTGTATTACTATACACCTATGTATGAAGACAATCAGTGATTAAGTTACGCAATCGTTAAACACCATTACAGGTTTATAACGAGCCGCGATAACGCTATACCCTCCGTCCGTTTATGACTCACAAGAATTAAACTGTACTTAGCAGTTACTGTATAAGTGTCTCACTTGCCTACCGTGAAAACATTTATTTGACTCAATGAATTTGTTATCATTAATCAACAGTCAGTTCGGAAACTGATAGCTTTCAAGTAATGTGCGTTTTGAGCAAATAAAATATCACTTGCTTCAACGGTGAAGGAAAACATCGTGAGAAAACCTGCATGCCTGAGAGTTCTTCATAATCTACTCAAAGGCGTGTGGAGTCGGTTCGACTCAGCGGTTTTTGTGGATAAATAATTACTATAATACTATAATTAATGATTAAGAAGGCCAGAGTTCAATAACTCGATAGCGTGTAAAGGTAGTGTTAGACCATTTTAATAACTTCATAAAATATAGGCTGCTACGTGTTATTGTAGCACGCGCCTAAAATATTATGTTTAAATTGTAGCTATCGTTCTCGTTCTTCTGCGTAGTTTTTTCTTATCCTTTTATCCCTCTATATTTTACAATTCAGGCATTAATTGTACACTAACCTGGTGATAAAGGATGTTTAAATCTGAGATTAACGGAGGGTTTATGTCAGTAATATTGAACTCAGCATTTCCCGAATAACTTTCTACCTCGCACGGAATACCGTACCGGAGCGTATAATCCCGGTTATAATTTTTGTTAGGGTTGTGCCTAGCCACGACCGAAGTCTTCCACTAAAAACCAATGTCCCGGGATAAGAAAAAGCCCACATTTCGTTGCCCTTGGTAAAGCAATTTATGATTGTAACTTGTCAATTGAGAATTTTATGAACAAAGATTTACGGCCAAGCCGACCTTAGTTAGTATATGCGTCAGAAAGCAAGCTAGATTTTGGATGGAACGCGTTGTTTGCGGAAATCTGTCATATACTAATAACGCAAAATCTAATTTTAAATTTGCGAAAAACTGGTAAATCTTAAATAATGAACAAAAACAAAGTCCAATGCTGGTCATAACAAAAATTTTGTTGTGGGCTCTTCTTAGACCAGGGCTCGTTTGGAACCTTTACTTAGCTTTAGGTTTAAGTTGGCGAACTAAGTTATCACCATCCCCTTACGTAAACATATATGTATGATCGCTTCATAAATGCCTATGATAGGCCTACATGGTTAAGATATTTTGCATTTGAATTTAAATTCAACTATAATTTACGAACCTTTCCATTCCAAATTTTTGAAAGGCAATAATTTGTGACAGAGGCGGAATAAAACGATTTGTTCTCGCCCCTGTCTCAGTGAACTGTGACTCCTTTAATCTCCTCTCCAGTGGGAGGTTTACTTACTTTGTGTTGTCCGGTGCGGGGTCGTCACTTCAGTACCTTGGGACTCTACCAGCGTCTATAGGCTCTTCGAGCTATGTGCCCAGTTCATTGGTACGCTACATTCATAATACTAGCGAGTCATTGAGCTTGTCAACTCTGAACCTTGTATGGATCTCCTTATTTGATCTCGCAGTTCGTAGAAACTCTCCGAACATAACTCTCGCCATCGCCAGCTTAGTGACTCTAAGCTGCTGCTGATATCATGATACTTTATCAAAAGTTGTCTGTTCTGAGATGCCCGGCAGATGTGAAACATCAACATATTAAGTATTCAGTAGAGTAGAAAAGATGGGACATGACGGCATATGAGAGCGTCACACCGTTTTCCGTGACGGCACATGTCGTTGGTTTCACTAAGGTAAGTCACGTACGGTACCTTGATAAAGTCGACCCGCAAAATAGAAGTCTCAAAAAAAAAATATTGTCGTGAGATATTTGCCGTAAAAAGAGTCAACTAATATCCATTAGGTAACTTTAGTGTAAAACTGCCTTAAGCGCCCATTCAATTCTCTAATAATTGTATTGTGATGCACATTGCAAATTATTTATTTAACAAACTTCGCTCATAGAACCGTTCCAGTCATATGATTGTGCTCAATCAAAGACTACTGCGTTTACTTTCTGAGTTATGCAATGTTATGCTCGGTTTTCTCGTTTCCGTTCACGTGCGTTATGTAGGTGATTGAATTGTAACACGGTTTTGCACGTGTTTGTATCTATTGGTTAGTTTACGGTACTTAACAGACTGAATGCACACCGACGACTGAATCGCCAGCTACTTTATGTGTGTGTACTCTACTTTTCATTATGTGTGTGTATTATTCATAAACCCATTACTAGCCCACTACTGAGCATTTTTGTTTATTTATTGTATGGAAAAGTGACGTTTGACAGCAGTGATTGCAAGATTTACGCCAGCCAGTCGCGAGATAATTAATACACGTGCGGGTTTTCTTCCAGAATGGTGGAAGGTTTTAGTAGGTGGACCACACGCTGGCAACGCGGAAAACTCTCAGGCATGCAAGTTTCCTTGTTAAGTGTAGTTGCTCAAACGCACATAGCTTTAAAATCCAAATTCAAATTTCAATTAGAAACGTCCAGAATGCCTGTTTGTAGTGACTTTACCAGCGCGGGTTTTACGGAAACGGCAAGATACTCAGCAGTTGCCCTTTTCCAACAACATCAACTCCAAAATGTAAGAGGTACCTCCACCGAGGATTAAACTCAGTACCAAGAAGGTAAAGGCAAGCTGAAGTCTCACCCACTAAGCTTTCACCGTTTAAAGTATGGATTTATTTTATTACAACACAGATTTATAATTATACTTCTGGTTGGAAAAAAAAAAAATTAATTCTCTTTATTTGAACAAGTTCAGAAAAACAAAAAAAAAAAAAACAAACACTTCAAGTATGTAGTTGGATACCGCCAGGCAACCTTAGGATTTGGAAAACAAAAAAGAACAACGAAAAGGTGTAAAAACTTTATGTTATGGATGACTGAAAATGCGACTTATGTTTTCTTATATTCTAGTGTTTTATTCATAAACTAACGAGTGAGTTATGTTGATTACTCGATATTTTTGAGTCCTAGACGCCAAATTGGAAATGCTTAATGGTTTATTATAGACAGGTATAAAAGAATATATTATGGAATTAAACTTCTTGAAACTTCATGAAACTGATACCTTTTTTAAATAATAATAAATTAATAAAAATACTACGACAATACACACATCAGCATCTAGCCCCAAAGTAAGCGTAGCTTAATGTGTTATGGGTACTAAATGGGTACCTGTCGTGTTTAGTCTCACCGTACATTGGAGTGAGTCGTAAAACTTCCACGATAACTGGCCGCAACCTTGTCCGAAAGCCACACACACGGATATGACGTCTGGCGCTGGCATGGCGCGGACGCCTTGCCATTTCATCCAAATGGTTTAGCCAATGAGGCATAGGTATTATATATATTAAACATATAGTATTTATGTAAATATCTATCTATATTTATATGTACCACCTACCTCTCGTCTTGAGCTGTGTTTTACGCCATTGGTTGCCTGGAAGAGATCGCTATGGAGGCCGCCAAATTTTATATTTTGCGTTAAGTTTTTATTCACAATTTTTCGGGACAATAATGGTGTATTCATTCATTCATTTATTAAAAACTGCATCGCTGGTGAAGGGTTCTTACCTTGTTTCTAATATCAAACATAGATGAACACGTAATCTCATGTGCCTAACATCATCATTCACTACAGGGCACAGGTATTGACGTGACAACGTGTTATAAATCGATGGAGCCGGCTGCACGCACGAAAAAACATGACGTATGCCGCGTTACCTCGCTCTGAGGCGTTCCATTCAAGGCTTGAAGTGCAAGCGAGAGCGCGGAACGAGTGACAAAGAGGCACAGTCGGCCTCCGCGTTCGACATCTGTCTCTCTTCTACTTGAGTTAGCGATGCGTCCGCGTGGACAGCTTCTATACAATAATACATTTACATGTTTTCGGCAAGGTTGAAGTGCAGTGAAAAGTGAATGTGGTGTCAATTGTTTATAGCAACGATAATATCTATCAAAGAAATAAAATTAACATTTTCTTTTGAAAAATGCAACCATTCCATCAGTATTTTCTTACGACGTTGTCACGTTCAACTATCGTCAGTAAGCCGACTTTACAGACAACCAATTTTTTTTTCTCAGAATGAGTAGTTTAATAGTAGTAAAGTTTAGGCCGTAGTCCACCACGGCCAAGTACGTAGACTCGAGAGCCCTTTGCGAACGTCATGTTGAACTCTCAGGCGCATAGGTTTCTTCAAGATGTTTTCCTTAACCGTCAAAGAAAGTGATATTTAGTTGATTAAATTAAAAAAAGACCGCAAATAACTCCGAAAAGTTAGAGGTATGTGCCTGGGTTCGAACTCTGTATACCCAAAGGTAGAGGCCGAAGTATTGACCAATACGCCATCACCGCTTTTTAACACAGTGCTGGATTAGTTCGCTGGACTTCCAATTAGAAATATGTGCACCAGATATGTATCTACTTGAGATATTTTTATTGATTCAGAGAATTCACTTAGGAAACGAATTGCTGTCATAAATACCTATGTCACGACAATGCATAGATTAAAACATAATATGTTGTTGATACCCGCGACTTAAACCGCTCGGAATTTCTGTACCCCTAGTAGGTATTAGATTTGCAGGCTCTTTAGGAAGTCAAAGTAGGTAACATTATCATTGTAAACCTATTCCCCACTACAGAGCACGGGTCTCCCCTCAGAATGAGAAGAGTTTAGGCCGTAGTCCACCAAACTTGTTAAGTGCGGACAGTGGCGTGCACTTCATACATGCACAAAAGCACTGCCTACCCTATAATTGATAAATAACTCGTGTAGTATGAGAGTTTTTGTTTTTTTTATGCAATTTTCCTGCTGTATGCATACCCTGGTGAGAAACCCAGTGCACGTCACTGAGTGCGGATTGGTATACTTCACACACCTTTGAGAACATTATGGAGAACTCTCAGACCAGTATTTTCGCGATGGTTTTCCTTCACATTTAGAACAAGTGATATTTTATTTCGCTCAATTAAAAACCTACTCTTATTTTACTTTTTATTTTACTAACGTTCCGCTTAGGGCGCTATAATAATGTTGACGAACGTGAGCTTTATATCGCGTGTATATGGCCAGGGCGCGTTTGGAACCCTTGTAGCTTTAGTTATAAGTTTACGAATGTAGTTATCGCTATCACTACTCTCACCTATGTACACATTTTGTATGAAATCAACGCATCAAAAGTGCCATCTATGTGCCTATTTGAATAAAGACATATTTGACTTCGACTTGACTATCATTATACATAAGGTCCCTTATACTGTAACAATACAATATTTAAATTCCTTAAAACTACTACGATTTTCATTCAACAAATATCCTACTCATACAGATTCCTCCCAAAATAAATAAGATGTTTTCGCGACCTGAAAAGTAGGTAGCTTACGCGTTAGTTTGCTTAGTATATCTGTATCTGGTTTAAATTCACTCCATCCAGTTAGGTTGCACTTGTAGTTTTGGTGTGTGGCTGGTTACCATCCTGCCGACAAAGACGTGCCGCCAGTAGGAACGATCTGGCGTAGAAACCGAGTAGGGCTATAGGTTTAATATATTTGCCGTACCGGTTAGCCCGTTAGCATCATACTCGTATACTGCATCATTCATTTGCAACCAGGTGAGATTCGAGGGCTAAATTAACTAACTTAAGTAAAAAAGTAACAAACAAACATAAAGACATATTCGCATTTATAATAGTATTGATGAAAAGGTTATTATCTTAACTTGATCTAGAATCTTGATTTAGAGTTAAGAGCATGAAGCAATCGTGTTTTTTAAATGACATAATCTCAGCACCCTTGAGAGATATCAGACTCTCGTGGACAGGAAATCATACACAGAATATAGCCGTTCCCTGCAGCTTTGCTCGCGTACTTAATAGATCTACACCCTAAGCGGGCCGGGCATGACGGCATATTATGCCTATGCATTATTATATTTTATGGTTGTTTATGATGTTTTGAATCAAAACTCCGTTTTAGCGGTTACATTAAAAACAAACTTTTGCAACTTGATAGTACTATGCTGTGATAATGATTTACTGATAATATCAAAGATTTTGAACCGTTCGCGACATCGATGCCTGTCTATCGATAACATTGACACATCTAAGAGTAGTTTGTATCTATACTTTCCATCTCATAAGTACTAAAAGCGTTTTGACTACCGAGGTTCTGGGTTCGATTCCCAGGTCCGGGGTTAGGATATACATTTCTAGGCATATTTTTTTGTCAACAGTTTTTAAGTAGGTACAGTTCGAAATTAAAAGAATTAATATATATGCCTATTCCGCTATATTTTTTTCGCAGTAACTTTTTTTTTGTGTCCCTCATGTCCCATGTGTGTAATAACACCGGCAATTATACCCTATAGAATGTTAATTAGGCGGGTAAAGTGGTGATAGCCTCGTGGTTAGAACTTCGGCTTCAATTTTTGGCGGCCGAGTTCGAATCCCAGCATACAACGCTACTAAAAAATATCCCTACTAATATTATAAATGTCAATGTAAGTTTGTTTGTTACGCTTTCACGCAAAAACCACTTAACCGATCCTCATGAAACTTTGTACACATATTCTTGGAAGTGTTAGAAGTAATATAGGATTATTTTTATTCCGACATTAAGCTCGGTTCCTTTGGGAGAGGGGATGAAAGTGCTTGACGATTTTACACCATAACTCCGCCAAATTATAATTGATTTAAATAATTATTTATGTACTATAAAGGATATAATGTGTTTAATTTTGCCCAAACTGTGGTCGGAGATAGTGAACAGAACTCCTCAGCGGACAGCAGCTAACCCCTCATTGAAGGCTTAGCGATAGTGAATACTTTAATTTTTTTTAGAACTGCAACTAAATATAATGACACATGAAAAACAAAATCAAACGCAGACGAAGTCGCGGGCAACAGCTAGTATATAATAAATGAGAGATTATATCAGCTTCTTTTCAATCCTACTATATATAATAATATTTGTATCGATGGATGGATGTTTGGTACTCTTTCACGCAAAATCTATTGAAACAATTTGACTGAATTTTGAAATTAATATAGGTTTCACTGCATAATGCTTTAACTACGATGTACCCAAATTTCGGAACGCTTATAGGCTAGCGATGTCCAAATCCAAATTCATTTATTGCATATTAAAGGTCAGGTTGGATCCGTGGCGTGCATAGAGCCTGGAGGGTATGCACAGGGTATGCAGATGATATAAAATGAAGAAAAAGTCCAGTACGAGTTATAAATACTTTAGGGTAGGCTTTTTATAACTCTTACAAAGCCTATCCTTAAGTTTTTCATGACTCGTAGTGGAGATTTTTTTAATTTTATATGATCTGCATACCCTGTGCATACCCTCTATGCACGCCACTGAGTTGGATACAATTACATGTTATGAAAATTCCCAATGTATATTTCTTCTTTGGGTGTGCAACAATTACAAACTATTATTTAAAGACTAAAGTTTATTATTTAAAACTAGCATATTAAAGGTCATATTTAAACTAATTATAAAATTATTAGTATTAACACTAATTTATAACATTCTTTTTTAAAATTAATTACATTATTTTCTCTTATGATCTTGGGTAACTTATTGTATGTTTGTGTAGTCATAACGCAGATACTTTTATTAAAGAACGGTTTTGTAAGGGGGCAACCTAAGCTTATCCCTACAGCGTTCTCGTTAGAACTCTCAAATAAATTCTCATTGTGAAACAAAAAGAAATAGAACAAGTTCCAATATATATAATGATGGAACAGTGAGAATATTGAGTTTTCGTTAAGTACCAACTGTCTACACAGACAATGCCTACTGTATAGGAACAATATGTAATCATTTATTTATATATTACATAAATAATACAATCTATGAGGACATACACACGTACGAACTACGATCAAACTTCAGTACGTTGCACTTACACGCCGATGGTTTTCGATTGTCTTAATACAATAACGTCGAAGTTAATTGGAACCTAACAGCACTCGTTTTAGAGTCGTAAATTCTGTAATATAGATTTTTGTTTGGCGAAAATTTCGCCAGGAAGGCTGTCTTGAGAAGCTTACACGAATTTGAGCGTTAAAACAAGATTGGTAAGTTTCATTTCACTATGTCGTTAGAGTATTCCGATAAATGAAAACGAGTGCGATTGCGAGCGTGAAAATCTTTAACTAAGGGTACACTTGACACCATAAGAATGCTATCTCGATTTCCATTTACAATGTAATAGACAATGATAATCTTCTATCTATGAGAGACTTTGATTACCTATTTATTTTCAAAGAAGTGTAATCAGTAGGTAGGTAATACACTCAGACAACTATAACAGCTACCTGATACAGCAGCAGTTTGACTGCAATAATTTAAACATTAGAAGTAAGAATAAACTTACAGTGCAATATACTAGGTTACATCAAATTCATAATTCGTTTAAAGGAAATTGCATACAATTCTACAATAAACTACCCATTGAAATCTTGGAGATGTCTCTTAAAAAGTTCAAAGTTTGTATTAAACGTAAGCTTATAGAAAAGTCCTATTACGCTGCTCATACGAGTTGGATTCGGCGACTTACGTCATCATCACAATTGGACCTACCTAACTGGATTGTTCGTCCTACTTTTTTGCTGGCTGGCACTGAGTTTCTTCATAAAAACCCCATTAAGTACCTAACAACTTTTGGCCCGACCGCACGACGTGATCCCCATTCGAAAATGCTCACGAAACCAAAAATCGGAGCGGTGATAGTCCAGTGGTTAGGACTTCACTTTCGGTGGTCCGAGTTCAAACCCTAGCACGCAACTCTAACTTTTCTAAGTTATGAGTGTTTCAAGAATTTAATATATGTAACATGCTTTAATGGTGTAGGAAACATTGTCAGGAAGCCTGCACTCCTGCAAAGTTTGTCATAATCAACGGCATGTGAAGTCCACCAATCGGCCACTGGGCCAGTGTGGTGGACTACGGCCTGAACCCTAATCATTGTTGAAGGAGACCAGTGCCTATAGTTGGCTGGTATTTGATGTGATAAATAATAAGAATAATACAACACACAATACACACGTCGCCATCTAGCCCCATTTAAGCGTAGCTTGTGTTTGGGTGGTAAGACGACTGATGAATATTTTTATGAATAACAAGCGTACCCAGCCCGCTTCGCCGGGCTAGATTTTGCTTTATTTTATTTAAACAAAAAACTTACATCATTAAATTTTTTATTTAAGTCTCATAATATATTAAATTATTTATTTATCTCTGTATTCATTCTCTTCTATTCTCTTCTCGAGCGGGTGAAGATCTACACCCATCACCAAACAATAGAATATGATCATAGTAAATAAAAGCTGTATTTGATAGTTTGACAGTTCAAAAATAGGAGTGTTCCGAACCTCACCAAACTTTACAGGATTACTCGCCAGGTCAATCAGGAGATTCCCTGAAAGTTTTATTGAAATCGGTCCAGCCGTTTCGGAGCCTTTACGGAACATATCAACATATTTTCTCTTTTATATATATAGATAGAAAATTTACATAAATACAGATAAACACCCAGACACTGACAAACGTACATGTTCATCACACATACATTTTACAGTTGTGGGAATCGAACCCATTTTTTATATGCATTTTAAATTTATAAAATTGATAATGCCTCCAAGAGTAGGTAAAAACACTAATAAAAAATTATAAAAAAAGTATGTACACCCATACATACTTTTTTTATAATTTTAAGTAAGTTTTAATTTAGTAAGACATCGTATAGAAGGGAAACTGATTTTATTGGGGATGCCCAGAAAAAAAATCTTTTACAGAATATAAAAGCATTGCTCTATGAGGTATTATTAAATATTTTATTAAATTCACCTTCTACCACCCTAGTCCTTAACTTACAAAAAAAAGTAAAAAAAAAACTAATAAAACCGCGGGCAGGTGATGCGAGGCGGAGGATCGGGGTATATACACTGTAGTGTTTATTATAGCGAAGTCTTGTTGAACCGCTCCCGCTGGTTGAATCAAGCAATGAATCAAATTTTATGTGAAAAAATATGGAACAAATACATATTTTAATAGTATATTGAGTTACATTCATATTACGTCGTTACCCTCGTCCACATATTTCAATTTAAATAGAGAAACTTAAACTACTAGGTTAAAATTAAACTAAGGCTACAATTTGAATCATACAAATTTGTGTCTGAATAATCTTTTATCGAGTAAAAACAAGAGTACCAAGAGGTGTTAACACAGGTATTTTAACAAATTATGAGACATTGCGTGCGAATAATATGTACACATTGGCATGTGTTCTAATGTTGACAGTTTCTATGGTTTCTATCTATGCAGTCTATATAGTGTAGGTACACAGATAATGCTGCTTATAGACAAAGAGATTACACTATTGTAGGTACTCGATTTACTCATCTCTATTCTTTACTTCATGTTAAATATTCATCGCTATGTCACGGACATTTCCGTAAGCCCAAGCTATCTCTCGGCATTGTGGAAGGTTGCCTAGATCTTGTACTTCACGTACTTAAAAACAAACACGCAACGTTTACAATTGTGAGAAATCATTTGTGGACTTAAGGCTTCGTTTAAAGTAACATTAACATACTTTTAATACATGTACATTTTCCTGTGTTTTTTTATCTTTATTTTAAATCTTGTCACATCACTTTTTCTTGAAGAAACCTTGACGATCTGATGACATGTGCATTATAAATATGACAATGAGATGGTAATGCTTCTCGATTTACTTACATTTGGCCTCTACAAGGTATTTCCGAGCAAATATACATTAATTATATTAGGGGTGGGCAGCTGTACCCCTCCCCCAACCCCCCCTAGAAATCTCGCAAAAAATGTATAAACATACTTTTAAAGCTTTTAAAAAATATATGGCGGCCAGGCTACAGACACGGACGGACAAAACTGAAAAAAATAACAGTCTTGGCTTCATACAGCTGTCTGTTATAGAGGGACCTCTGAAGAAATTTCACAAAACAGTCGTGGACGATCTGATCTAAAAAATCTCATTTGCCCCCAACGACCAGAATCTGGGTTCGCCCATGTATGGATGGGTACAGGTAGAGGCGGCGTAAGGCATAAAAGATATTGGGGTCAAGAAAGACTTTCTGTTTTGTCAGTTAAGTCTATTTAAGCAGATATAGTATGCAAGTTAAATTACGAACCAATCATTGATAAGTTCAGTAAAACCAAAAGTAGTAAATTAGTATCTTTAATTTTTTCTTTATTATTTTCCATTTTAGTTTAATGTCACGTAGTATTGTTAGTAAAAGTGTTGTTGGAAGAGATTTTTAATTTTATATTCCTTTCTTCTTTCATTATTAGTGCCCAGAGGGCCTCGCAAATGACCCTAGCCTATATTAAGATTATGCCTTACGCCGCGACACTACTGTACAGATACAGTATGAAATAACTTCCTCGACGGTCCAGTAATCTTTTTTCTTACCTGTCTTATAAAGTAAACAATCTTTTGCGTTACTTTTTGGTGCGGGTAAACTTACGTAAGGCCGAGTAAGTACTCACTGTTTAAGTAAGTGATATTTAACCACTGGCGTGCACTGGGTTTCTTACCAGGGTATGAATACGGCAGGAAAATGGCAAAAATCCTCCTCCTATACGAGTTATGCATAAATTTTGGGTAAGCAGTGCTTTTGCGCATGTATGAAGTGCACGCCACTGTTAATTTAACTATATAAATTTAGAAAAAAAATATATTTTTTTAATTATATAATTTAAACATCTCATTGGTTATAATCGTCTAGAAAAACTATAAAAATGTTAGTTTGTAATTAAAATTATTTTTGTGTTATAATTATTCTTTAAACCTTTAATATATGATATAATAAAAACCTTGTAAATATCTGATTTTGATGCGTTTGCGATGATGATGAAACCAAAAATTATAAACCAACATTAAGCAAGCAAATAACCTACTTGTAAAAATATTCGTGACAACACCTTGGTGACTTTGGTATAGTAACAACTTTGTAACTTTAATTACTAAAGAACTTTTCGAAAGCTAAACCGGCTAAATGTGTCTAGTGACTTACGCAACTCCCATTCTGAGGAGCAGACGGCCGCCTATTAAATACTCCTTTTATGGCGTTTTCATGGTGCAGTGTTAATTCTAGTTTAAACGCAGGAAGGCGCAGTATCGACAATAGTCGTTTGTAATTATAATTATTTTTGTGTTATAATTATTCTTTAAACCTTTAATATATGATATAATAAAAACATTGTAAATATCTGATTTTGATGCGTTCGCGATTCGCGTGTTATGTTTTAACTGTGCCGCGCGCTAAATCCATTTTATGATGGTTAAGTAGGTATACACAAATATTATTTACTCAGCATTTACTTTTTGTAATAACAGTTGTAATTCAAAGCATTTTAACCTTGTTACTGTCACGTTATCACTTACCTAGTACTACTCTGTAGTATCTAATACGTATAAGGGCTCTCAAAGACGTGTGAATTCCACCAAGAGAAGACCCGTGCGCTATAGTGGGCCGGTAGTGGGAATAAGGGATGCAGGTTTCTGTGGGGTGATATATGTTTACATAATTGTAAGGGGATGGTGATAACTTCGTTCGCCAACTTAAACCTAAAGCTACGAGGGTTCCAAACGCACCCTGGTCTAAGAAGAGACAACAACAATCTAGGCAGGGACCAATTCCTAATCATTTTTATCGTTTAAGTAATCCTTAATATTATAATAGGATTTTTCTGTAAGCTTACGTTTTATACAAACTTTGAACTTATTGAGAGACATCTCAAAGATTTCATTCGATAATTTGTAATAAAATAATAAACAATTGCATTTGTTTATTTTTGCTTCCAATATTCATACTGTTACAGTCCATTTTATTTGTAAATTTTGTTATATTTTTATGGACAAAAATTAAATTTCAAATATGTCCTACTGACTATGCACCGTCATTATTGTAACTTCTTTAAATTTATCCTTTAATGACTCTCTTGGGCCCATTTTATACATTGCACGATAATACCAATAAGTGACTTCAGTACTGCTGTATGTGGAGATAAAATGATAAGTATATACCTACCCAACATAATACGCGCAAAAATATGATTTGGCGAACAGGTCAAAGATTGTATAAAAATTTCCCGAACCACGATAGGTCCTTACGTTCCTTTCGAAATTGTAGTCATTACGGAGAAATCAGCACTACATAATAACATGTAGGTATATACCTAAACCTGTTGACCAAAGGTCGTTCAACTTGATCTTTTGCGCATCACCAAAATAGTATCGTGGTTACGAAGTTGTTGTTGGATTTTATTTTATAACCTAACACATTTATTGTAGGTAACTAAAATAAAATAAATAAGTATCAGAATTTAAATAGATAGAGGTATATTAAAGACATAGTATTTGTAGGTAACTAAAATAAAATAAATAAGTATCAGAATTTAAATAGATAGAGGTATATTAAAGACATAGTATTTTACGACCTTCCTGGCGCAACGGTGAGCGCTGTGAATTTAAGTTATTCCCAGATTTGATTCTCAGCAGGGCAATTTGGAAATTTATAATTTCTGAACTTCCTCTAGTCTGATCTGGTAGGAGGCTTTGGCCGTAACTAGTTACCACTCTACCGAGTAAGACGCGCCGCTAAGCGATTTAGTGTTCCGGTGGAATATCGCGTAGAAACCTATTAGGGTTACCATACTGGCTTACAGGTTAACCCGCTACCTTCTTAGACTGCATCACCACCTGCCAGGTGCGATTGCAGTCAAGGGCTAACTTGTAGTGTAGTAAAAAAAAATAGTAAAAAAAAAACAAGGCTACCATAAACAATTAAACAAATATATAGAATGTATATATGCGCAATAGCAGCTTTCGCTTGAAGAATCGTTTTACGGATAACGGGATAGTACTATGAACAATTTTGATGATAAAATAAATTACTTACATATAACAATTATTTGCGACACGCAGTGTGCCCCTCGATGAATAAGTCTATATTATAGTAATTGCAACAAAAAAAATACGAATTTCCCTGACCGCGATTTTCCATTTACGCAGAAAATATTATATAGTGCACAAGTGTGTGCGCAAAGTGCACTCTCTTTCTCACTCTCATACTCGTTACGACTGGAGAGAGATCAGGCGCAAAACTGACATTAACATGATCTCCAAGGCAAGGATACTTTATTTATTTAAACTCTTTATTTGTACACCACCACACAGTTAGGAAAATAAAGGACGAATACAGAGAAACATAAGGCGCCCTTATCGCTTAAAAGCGATCTCTGCCAGGCAACCTTAGGATTAGGACAACAAGAGCGAGAACAAATAGGTGGTGTAAAATTATTATAAACCTACATTATATTTTATTATATACTTGTAACATATTACGTATAACGTTATAGGATAGAAAAGTACCTAGCATAAATAGCGGTGATAGCTCAGTTGGACTTTGACTTTCGGGGGCCGAGGTCGAATCCCAACACCTCTAACTTTTCTAATTTCACTATGCAACAATATCACTTGCTTCAACGGTGAGGGAAAACATCGTGGGGAAACCTGCATGCCTGAGAGTTCTCCATAATGGTCTCAAAGGTGTGTGGAGTCCACCAATCCGCACTGGGCCAGCGTGGTGGACTACGACCTTAACCCCTTCTCATTGTGTGCCGGTAAGGGGTTGATATGATGATCATCAAAATCGGTGTAGTATTTATACAGCAAAATGCTAACATAGTAAAATATAACGAGTATAAAAACACGATTGAACCTGTTTATTCATTCGCTTTCCCAGTACCCACTAAAAATAAACACAACTTTCTTCTTTAGTATTTTAATTAAGTATAATTTATTTTTTTCTCTTTTCACACTTTTTGTTTTCACGTCTTTCCAACTTCTCATCAATCCCCCGTCATTCAATTCATCCATGCCTTTTCGTCGATCAATCACCCCACCGCCACCGCGGGTTGTGATTGGTCGACGTTTTCCTGCATCAACGTCATTGGTTGGTTTCATTAAAATCAACCAACCGAACATCTAATAATCTAATTAAAATTCTTAACCTAGTGATAATAAATACAAGTAACAAGTTCTACATTCTAAAAGTATTACAATATTTTTAAATAATAATGATTTATGTGGGATTACTATATGATATCGTGATTTAAAATCTATATTTAACTGAACCTAACACTACTATAGTAAGTAGGTACTACGTATTATCTAGAGGTATTAAGATAAGGAAAATGCATAGAACTTTGCATTTAAACATACTTACTTGAGTATATAAAAGGTTGCTTTGCAATTCGAAGGAACATAAAGTTAAGTTATTTATAGTACAACATAAAAAAGCACGGGTCTTCCCCTACGGAATAGGCATAGTTGTTAATTTTATCATTTTTATGTTTCCTTAACGTGGACTCTTGCTCGGGTATAAAAGGCTTAAGCACAAGTTAACCTTTACTGTAAGTGCACCGGTTTGGAAAGTTTACTCTTAAAGCAACTTAAAATACATATTTTATTTAATTTGTTTACGTTGCCACTTATAGTTTTAAACTTAAGTTATTTATGCACATTGCGAAATACTAATTGGATTTTCGCAAGATTAAGAATAATTTTAAAAATGTAGGAAGGTACTGTAGGTTCACTGTGCAAAAACCACATATTATTATTTCACTGGCGTTTGTTTAAATACATAAATAGTGTAAAGTGTAGTAATTTTTTTATATACCACAATTTGGCCCTTGACTGCCATCTCACTCACTCTCTCTAAGATAGTAGCGGGCTTACCTGTTAACGAGTGTGGTAGTCATTCCCCTAATCGGTTTCTACGCGACATCGCACCGGAACCCTAAATCAAAGCCAGACCAGACCAGAAAAAATTCGTGTTACTACTCAAACACAAGGTAAGATAAGTTTCTAAATACATGTAGAATTGCGTAGGGCTGAATCTTGAATGGTGGTGTGCCAATGTAATAAAGTAATAAAGTGTCACACGTCCCTTCGGGCCAATTTTATCAGAGCGACCTTTTTTAATTACGTTCTGGAATGTCGAGTTATTTTTCTTTTGTTACCTTGTCAGTGCTGCGATTTTGGGAGGAATCGCAGATCGGTTTCATTATCTTTCGGACAGCTTTGTTGTCAATCATAATCATCATCAGCCTGCAAGAATCCTCTGTAAGACATAGGACTTCAGAGAGCACGCCACCACACACGGTCCTCCAGGTTTCTCATCGAGCCGCTTCAAACAACCTTTGTGAGGTCATCTGTCAAACGGGATGGAGGTCGTCCCAAAATACATCTGCCCCAATGGCCATCGGTTCTAAGACAGACATGACCCGCCCAAAGCCACTTCAGACTGCTTATTCTTTGGGCTATGTCGGCTACTTTAGTTCTCTTACGGATTTCTTGATTACGAAGTTTTTTCCCCAGAGAAACTCCTAACACAGCCCGTTCCATAGCACGCCAAATCTTGATGTCAGTGTCCATGTTTCCGCTCCATACGTCATCAAAGGACACTGGACACAATCATTACATACCTTCGTTTTTAGGCTTTGGGGTATCGACGAGTTCAACCCCTGACTTATTTTTCCAAATTCCGGCCAACTCAGCTGAATACTTCTGTCAGGTTCCTTTTCGAAGTTGTTTCTACAAAGCTACAGCCGAAACACAGTTATAGCTAACAGCCCAATCTCAGTTATTGAGAGTGCAGTGTTTTGATTTTTTGTATTGGTCTCCTATTGGAGATAAGCAGGCGTTACTTCGTGGAAATCCATGGTAAATATACAATGAACATATAGCTTAATTTGGCTATTATAATCCGCGTAAAGCAGGGAAATGTATTCGGTGCAATTTATAATGTCTTCAGTCTTTATACTCCTCTTCCAATGGTATGTGTAAACAAAGATAGCGAAACTATCAGTTTTTGCAATAACAAAGGATCTATTGTTTGTAAAAACCAGCTGTTGGCAGTTGCTGTGAAACATTTGTGCTTGTTTGTAACAGGCGCAAGGCGCGACACTTGCTAGAATCATCCCAAGGACGGACGTTCGAAGGAAGAAATCTTTTCAAATCTGTGTGATGTTGCTCAGGGATTCTCGAAATCACTAGTACATTGCTAAATTGCCATCAGTTTGGCAGTGTCGATTTTTATTTTAGTTAAAAGATTCTTGTGCAACAGAATTGGCACCAATACACACTTTTCTGATCAGCTACCGGATCAGCTACCGGAACTACTTAGAAACACTTGTCTCTACAGTCTACATATGCTACAAACGGTGCAGCTGGAGATCAATTAAAAATAATACAATAAGAATAGTTTTAAAACTCCTATGTACTAAGGTCTTTGACTCTTGTAGAGAAGTTTGTAGGTTAATATTTTGACCTTGAGAATTTCCGCGAGTTAAAAGTTTTGGATGTCAACTATTTGCCGACATAGATTAACTTGAAGGGATATGATAAAAGAAAATGGTTCGCACTCAAACGTTTTAGAAAGTGTTTAGGTATTTTAATTTAGAAAATCTTTTCTAAGTACATCGCGAGTGTGTGCTAAAATAGAAAACATAGAAACACGTTTGTTTATAGTATACCGTCTTGTAAGACAATAAAGGTAGGTACTAAGTACGTATCTAATTGAAACAATGTAAAACGTGTTTATTGCCACGTTTCAATTTTTACTGTAGTATTTATTGTGAACCAGTTTTGATACATTTAATAGCCATTAAGTTTGCATAAATGGCGTTTAAATTTTTCAAAGATGATGAAATCATAGAAGCGGGGATAGCCCAGAGGGTAGAGCTTCGACTTCACTTTAGGGGGGCGAGTTCGAATCCAAGCACGCACATCTAACTTTGCTAAGTTATGTGCGTTTTGAGCAATTAATACATTACTTGGTACGACGGTGCTGGAAAACATCGTGAGGAAATCTGTATGCCTGAGATTTCTTAGTTAGCCGCGGAAGCTGTCCTCTTACGTGACGAGGAAGGCAGCTGTCAGAGAAAAGTAGCTTCCGATAGGCAAACGCGCCAGAACACTTGAGCCAAGGTCAAACCGTGGCGTCCTAACTACGTCCCTAGCCGTTCAAGATTGTGTCCAGCCGAGGACCAATCACAACAAAGCGCGTTTGTTGTGATTAGTTACCTACAGGACGCTTTGAACGCCGCTTAGTACATTCGCAGGTTGGAAGCGGCGGCAGTGTCGCCGTTGCTGGTACAAGCCCGACTTCTCCTTCAATAGCGTATATAGATATATCGAAGTGTTAGTCTCAATTCCCCGACGCTGAACATCAACTACTCCGAGGAGTCTTACTGGAATTTTCTTTTATACGTATATCACTAATCACATTCAGCCAAATTTTTACTTCTGGGTACTGTCTTCCTCTTTCAAAGGAAACAGTTTAGATCCACAGAATCTAATGTTGGTAGGTATAGGTACTTACGCGTACGCGAACTCGCAGATACCAATTATCAGGGGTGTATTTGTGATCATTTCCAGGACCAACACCATAACGGAGCGTGGAACACCAAAAAAACACTAATTTCAATTCCATACCCGCTCGGATAGACATCGCAACTAGGTCAAAATATCCTCAGAAGAAATACATCCGTGCGAAGAGGTGACATTTGCATGAAAGTCATTATCTAGTTTTTTGGCATTCACGTCTGACCACCAACTCGTTGGACCGGTTTCATAAATTAAACCATTCTGGAAATCAACATTGCGTGATCAATTTGTACGACGATAAAAACATTAGGTAAATTCCATTAACTCTTAAAATCCTTTGTTAAGCCGCGGTCTGCCGGAAGTGAGGTATTGCTACACCTGATTGCGACATTTGCCTTGTTTATCAAATGAGCGTTACTCATCCCGGTTGAAAAATTCAATTTTTCTCACGTTTTGAATTTTATGAAAAGATATTCATTCCTGCACCTTAAGAATGACTGTAAGAAGCCTAAAAAGCAAGGAGCAAAGCAAAATGCTATAGAATCGTATGCCTACTATTAGATAGCATTTTTCTTTGCTCCGTGCTGTTTCACGCTCTAAATTCTGATATTTTAGACAGGTGCTTGAAGAAGATTTTTAAGAGATTTTGAAGTACCCATGGAAAGCTATTCGTACGTTATTCCACATTTATTTGTTATAAGTTTATTTTCTCTTAGAGTTTATTTTGGTAAAATTGGATTTGTCCGGCAGTCTATCCTTCAGTCCGTCTGCTAAATGCCTATAACTAGTAAATTAAAGACCTAGTAATTTATAATTAACAATTATTTTGTTAATATTTATAACCAAAAGGCGAAAATAAAATTACACTTATGTGAGGAAATAATACTTAAGGTTATATGTAGGGGTTCAAAAAATTTAGATAAGTACTCCAGCTTCTTTGGGAGCGTCATAGTTGGTAGAATCGAGTGTTCAGCGAATCTGATCTGATCATCACACCCGACTGCGGCTTACGTAATGTTTTCATTCCTCTTTGCTTAGGCTATTAGTTTATCGATATTTAAATAAAAAAACTCCAAATACTTCCAAACTGATATATGATACAAGAAAAACGTATCTCCAAAATTCACAACTCCTTTGATATGCCGCGTTCTGCCGGATGTGAGAAATTGATTACGACACCATCTTGTTTATCAAACAAGCGTTACTCATCACGATTAGATTCTTCTCACGTTTTGTTTTGTGTGAAAAGATCTATTTTCCTGCAGCGGATGACCGTAAGTCATAACTAATTCTTTTAATTGCGCCACCGAACAAGATCCACAACGTTTAAGCGTGCAAGTCTTTTAAATATGTTTAATCTCTTATTGATATAACTCAAAACCGTTATTTTCTTTTTTTAAATAGGCCTAGTAATGTTTTCCTTCAACATTAAAAAAATATTTATATTTATTTCTGTAGGCCAAGTCAGTCTGTGTGTAGTGACCACGGTACCGGTTCGGAAGGCACAGTCCACCGAGAAAAGCCGGCAAGAAACTCAGCAGATAGCTCTTTTTCAACATCATTCTAGAGTTCAATAATCTGCGGATGCGGAAAAGATGAGAGCGGAGCGGCCTGCTTCCAAGCAGCCTTGTCGTTAAGAAATTCATCTATCGTCTAGTAACCAAAAGTGATTAAATGTGTTTCAATACGTTGTTTAAACTAAGGTGAAGGTAGATCTAGAGTACGGTTTAAATAAACCATCATTATCTGGAGATGTTGTCTTATCTAGATTCAAAGATTACCGGGTTGAATTAAAAGGAAACAACAATATCCAGTATGAAAATCAAACGGCGGTACATCTAGTTTTTACCGTAACATATAAATAGTTATAAAACAGCGTTAGCGTATAGCGTTATACATTTATATCGGATGATTCTTTAACTTTGAAAATATGCGTATTCTTTTACTTATATCATTATATTTGGTAACGTTCCGGACACAATCCGGATAGATTGCGTCCGGATTGTGTCCGGACGCAGCGCACTGTTACATAGTCTACACCTACCTCAATTAATCTGATACTAAGCGTAAAGTTAATTCCGTACAACAAATGACTGCAAATAATGTGTGGATTAACAGCAGCGCTACATATAAGTCGAAAGGCTAAGCAACATTGATCCAAATTACTAAATGGATGGGAGCTCCTCAGAAGTTCGTCATAAATGTGGCAACACCTAATATATTCAGTATCGTTAAGCCTTAAGTGAGAGGTTTTCTGCTATCCACTGAGGAATTCCGTCGTCTATCTCCAATCATATATATATATTATAACATAAATACCTATAGTATTTATGTTATAAATCTTATTTATTGCACCACCTACCTCTTTTCTATGTTTTTTCCTTTTACGCCATTGGTTGCCTGGAAGAAATCGCCATGTAGCGATAAGTCCACAAAATTGTACTCTCTCGATATGTATTTATATCTCTGTAACTACTTTTTTTCTTTGGTGTACAATAAAAGTGTATTCATTCATTAATTCATTCAAATTCATCAGATATACACGAAATTTGGGCAAAACAAAACTGATAATATCCAATACAAGAATAAAAAAAAACAAAAAAACATTGGCGAAAACAATTTAAAATATCTGAACTATAAAGAATTCGATATTAATAGGAATAGATTAACACAAACATCGATTAGAATGCAGAAGAGTCAGAAGATTTTTTATCTTCCTTGCTTATAAAGTAGTTTTAACGGTATGGTCTACAATTATTATTGCTATTAAATATTCAGATGAAAGTACACAAACGCACTGCCGACAATTCGTAAACTATAAATTATTAAATATTAAATACTTTTCCGGCCTCGAAAATTTTGTTCTAAATAGATCAATGAGTTGAATAGTTAGTAATATAGTTAGTAATATAATAGCGATATTATGTTTCCGATATGAAAGATTTTACAGATAAAATCGAGCTAGCAATATAACCTACTTACTGTATAAAATGGGGTTTCGTATCATCTATACGAAATGCGATTATAAAAGAACATTTGTTTTGAATGCGTAAGTGCGGGATCTAGGTATTCAATAAAAAACATTGTTACAAATTAAAAACAATGCCGGGTTGATCAAATGGCATAGTACGTTTAACTAAGGAGCAAGAGATCCTTTGTTCAAATCTTGACTCGGGCCAAAAATTGTGAAGGCAATGGTGGTGTCAGAACACGTGCTTGAAGGATCATTTATAATGTTTCTCCGTGAATAAACTTACCCAAGTGTGACAGTAAAATTTAACATCCAAGTCTCGTTCAAAAAATATTCTACTTCTTTGGACGAGAAATAGTATAATTTGTTACATTTCAAATCGTTGTCTTAGCGTAAGATATATCTAGAAATCTTCTCTGTGGTGATATCTATGTCATAAACGTGTTATTTTGAAGATAACAAGTTAAGTAAGTACAAACAAACAGACAAACTCTCTGTTCCGACGTGGATAATAAAGCGTCTTACGAACCTCTTTTCTGTAAATCGTTTTTTGCGAATGCTCGTCACGGTATGAGGTTGGTATTTTTTTCGCTTGGCTGTGGTAAAAGGTTTCGAACTTTGCTATTATAGGTAAGTGTTTCATTAGGTACTGCATAACTAAACATACTAAACTGACATAATATTTTATACTTATATTAACTTCGGTATCATATTATGAAAGCCACAAAGGATTTCTGAACTTTTCTCTAGTCCGTTTCTAATCTCGATCGATTATTTATTTCGAATTTTGTTTATAATAACTAATATTATGTTTTACAAAAAATATATTATTATAAATATATTTCAAAACTACAATCACACTCTCTTTCCTTGCCTCTCCACTACTGGAGGTTGGTCGTCAGCTCAGCGAACTTCTCGCGATCTTGCTCCAAGCGAAACAATGTTTCCACGCTTCTCGATTTTGTTAGTTTCTCTCCGGAGATTCTTCGCACCTCTGTCCCATTAAAAGGACGCCGGAGACTCGGGGCCATATCTATTGTTGTACTGTTCATGAGAGCTGATCTACTTGGGACGCAATAATGACGGTGGTATCCCGTTGCCTTCCGCCATTGCAGCTTGCTTAGGCTGGCTGCGCTCACGAATGTTTGACTTGAGCCCTAAAAACTACTATAGTTATGTCCTCAAGCCAATACTGAGATCGCTGCTACCCAGCCCCAGGCCACAATAACTACTCCCTTGTGACAGCGCTCGCCTTTTCCGCTGACTCCACCGTTGAGGTCTTCACCTGTAACCCTGTGAAAGGGGGCCGTGGTATACCCCACACCACTGGGTCCTTCGCAAATCGATATGATGCTATAAAATTGACTCACCCCACCGACCAAGACTTTATGGGATTAATAGAAATGACATACCCCCTAATAGGTTAGCCCATCTTAGACTCACTTACGAGTACCAGGTGAGATTGTAGTCTAGGGCTAAAGTGTATTGATATAAAAAAACCCAAATATTGGAGCAACGTGGTGGGTTTATGTTCTAAATCCGAATCGTATATGAGGTCAGAAAGTAATAAGTGGGCATGATTTAAAAAAAAACGTGTGTGTACTCTTGTACACGCGTTAGAAGTATATTATACTAGCTACTAGTTGCCCGCGACTTCGTCTGCGTTTGATCTTGTTTTTTTAAGTGGCCTTAAATGAGGGGTTTGCTGTTGTCCGCTGAGGAGTTCTGTCCTCTATCTCCAACCACATTCATCAGATCTACACAAAATTTGGGCAAAATTAAACACATATTATAACCTCTATTGTACAAAAATAATTTTTTAAATCGGTTATAAATTGTCGAAGTTATGGTGTAAAATCGTCAGTTAACACTTTCATCCCCTCTCCCAAAGGAACCGAGCTTAATGTCTATTTTGTTTGTGTGCAAATAAAGAATATAAATAAATAAAATATAATGTTGACTTTAGCTAACTACATGGTGTCGGTTTTTTGTGACGGTGAAAATTTACTCTCACCATTCTGCCCTAACATGCCAACTTCAAAAATGCATATAATGCGGAACCATACAGGTACGAGTAACTATGTACGCAAGGAAAATTTCTACGTACCATGAAATTAAAGACTTCCTGGCATGTTCATGCGAGGACGATTCCTACATGACACGATACGCGTTAACAGGAAAATTACTTCAGAACGTGTTTTATTTGTATGCTGGTCAGGAGTTATTGTGGTGTGGCGTCTAACACACAGTACAATTGCAGTTAATCTGCATAAAGCTTAGAGGGGAGTAGTTGATCTCTTTTTTTTAGAGCTTACTACCAGCACGGCTAGCATGGCCAGTAGACAATTATCTCCCCGGGGAAGGGATAACAATTTATCTACTATCAGAGCACTGGCGCACAAGTGAAAATAATATCCAAATAATATACCTATCATCATCATCATCATCATCTCAACCAATTGACGTCCACTGCTGGACATAGGTCTTTTGTAGGGAGTTCCACAATGCACGGTCCTGGGCCGCTTGCCTCCAACGGCTCCCAGCAACTCGCCTGATGTCATCTGTCCACCTCGTTTGGGGCCGACCTACGCTGCGTTTACCGGTGCGGGGTAGCCATTCCAGCACCTTAAGACCCCAACGTCCATCGGTTCTCCGAGCTATGTGCCCCGCCCATTGCCACTTCAGCTATATACCTATGCGTAATATTAAACGGGGGTAAACTTCTCCTATTCCATGTTCCCGTGCTTTAACAGGTTAATTATGTCCCCAGGGGATATAATCCGGGGATATAATTTTTCTCTCCTGCCCGTGCTAGCCCAGCAGGTGAATATGCAGTCAAGGTCTAACTTGTAGTGGAATTTAAAAAAAAACCTGGAAACAAGCTACTTAGTTGGTAAAAGATACATTTCCAGAAGTTTTTGAAGGTTTTTTTTTTCATAAAATTTTCTTCCTGGTTTGTTGCAATATCTATTAATCTATCAATATATTTAGATAAAACCCTCGGTGTCAATGAACGTCTAATAGTACGAGTAGGTATTTGTCCGTCATAGAATCTAATTCAGTGATCTATTTTTATTAGATTGGTAGGTAAGATGGAAATAGAAACCATTAGTTTGGCCAGCTGTTAGGTTTTTATGGCAGATTATGTTGTCACAAAGCTATTAGAAGTCGTGGGTAATAAATTGCACCGACTGCGGTCTGACTGTGAACCGTGTTTACAGTAATTATCGGGTACTCGTCATTGCTAACTGACAGTAGCTACGTTTTAACTTGCTTCTCATATATACATAAACGTACGTACGCAACAGGGCTAGCATAGTCAGGACAAAACAAATTATCCCTCGATTATATTATCAAAATTAAGCTTAATTTGCTATACTCCGCGAAAAGCAGGAGAATCTGTGTGGTGTAATTTATAATTTCTTCAATTCTTATACTCCACACCAAACAGATCCTCGGCAATATACCCTCTACGCACGTATCGCTCCGAAACCGGAGCAACATCTCCTTGTTGTTATAAGGTGTGGAGTATAAGGATTGAAGAAATTATAAATTACACCACACAGATTCTCCTGCTTTTCGCGGAGCATAGCAAATTAAGCTTAATTTTGATAATATATCATGGATTTTCGCAAAGTAATGCCTGCTTCTATCTAATACCCTCGATTATATCCTGCCAAGGGATAAAATTAGTGTGTCCAACTGCCTAAGCAAGGCAATAGGCAATAGAAGAAGTTAACTCCCGCTTATTTTTATTCATCATCATCACCATCATCATCATACCTAAACATTACCGGCCCATTCCAGGGCACGGGTCAGGGGTCTCCTCTTTCAATGAGAACTAAGACCGTAGTGCACCATGCTGACACAGTAGGTACACAAACACACCTTTGTTAGTTTGTTTGTTAGAAGTCTTTATTTATACAAATTAAACACAAATACAGATGAAACTTAGAAAATAAAATAGAGCGTGCGTCTTATCACTAAAGCGATCTCTTCCAGACAACCTTTGACGTTTGGAAAAACGAAGGAACTGGTTGGTGCAGCAATTTAAGTTTAAAAATATATATATTTATGTATATACAAAATAATTATAATAAACTACTTACTCATAAATTCTAATACTACACACATATTATACATCCCTACTTCCCTATCCCTACTAATATTATAAATGTCAGTGTAAGTTTGTTTGTTACGCTTTCACGCAACAACTACTTAACCTTTGTACACATATTTTTAGAAGTGTTAGAAGTTTTTATCCCGACGTTAAGTTCGGCTCCTTTGGGAGAGGGGATGAAAGTGTTTGACGATGTTACACCATAACTCCGACAAATTATAACCGACTTAAATAATTATTTTTGTACTATAGAGGTTATAATATGTGTTTAATTTTGCCGAAACTTTGTGTAGATCTGATGAATGTGGTTGGAGATAGAGGACATAACTCCTCAGCGGACAACCGCAAACCCCTCATTTAAGGCTTAGCGATACTGAATACTTTAATTTTTTTTTTAAATACAACTAAACTGAATGCCACATCAAAAAACAAAATCAACGCAGACGAAGTCGCGGGCAATAGCTAGTAATAAACATAAGTATATACATATTTATGCAGTATACTACATACTATAATATTACATAGATAAGAAGTGTTATGTTATGTTACCTTTGAGAATGTTATGGAGAACTCTCAGGCATGCAGGTTTCCTAACGACGTTTTCCTTCACCGTTGAAGCCAGTGATATTTTAGCTGCTAAAACGCACATTACTTAGGAAAGTTAGACGTGCGTGGGATTCAAACTCTGTCTACCAAAAACTAAGTTTACCCACTTGACTATCACCATTTCGGCTTCGCACCGTTGATTGTTACTTGTTTATTATTTGTATATTATTTGCACTGCGCCAATTCTTGGAGAATTGGTAAAGATGTGGGCGAAGATAAAATTTAAACTTTTCCCGGGGAGAAAAATGTCTTCTACCTGCGCTAGCCGTGTAAGGCTGCGATGCCGATATCGTAGAAAATAAGGGTCTAAGGGTCAAAGGGTCCATCCATAGCATTGTGATAGAGCTCGTCCGGGGTAGTACTACTTACTACCTTACCACCACCTTAGCGGTAGAAGTAAGCAACTTCTACTTGTTACTATAGTACAATACCCGCGGTAAGACGAGGAATGGTTACAACTAGATTTAGATTTCTACTTAGTCTCTAGTAGAGTTTTTTCTAATTGGTTTAGTGGGAATTTCTTGACCGTATCTAATACCACAGCAAAAGTTATTTTTAGAGATTTTTTGTTTGCCCAAATTACTACGCATTTAGAAAATTGCGTTAACACTAATGACGACCAGTGGTTGGTGAAGGTTCATGAATACCTCCATGGTTTTTCTACCATGTTTTTTTTTATTAAAGAATGGCGTATCCGACAAGGTTGTTAATTTGTTGCGCTCGCGCATTTAATTAGTGCATTTATTTCGTTAACACATTACATGAAAATAATTACATACTCGTTGATATACTACATTATACAGAAATATATATATACATATATATATTACACACCCGCTAAAAGTTGCTAGCTCACAAACTTATACCATTTTCCCCATTTTATGGTAAACTTTTAGAACATTAGAGGTATAATAATTACTGACAACTGCTGAATGGAATTTAGTGAGCAAACGTCTGTTCGAGAAACACTACAAAAGTTGAGTGGTATTTGATGCTTCAATATTAGTCGTGTATACGGTTTCTGTATGTTCTACATTCTGTGCTACGAAGGTGTTTTAAAAGTTCTGTAACCCTTAAAGGCTTACGGGATATAGGCTTAAGCAACCGCTATCCGTCCGTCCTTCAATCCGTCTATCTATAAGCGTGCTGGATCTCATGAACCGTAATAGGCGGAGAGTCGAAATTTTCAGAGAATGAATCTATTGCCGCGAAGTGACGGACGTTATTTAAGAAACGTGTTTTTTGAAGATTTTAATAATGCCTTAATTAAGTTGTGTTTCTCATTGCAGCGTAATACGGAACCCCGTAAACACTAGAGTGGTGTAATGCTTTAAATTATAAAAAAATTGACGCGGTTAAACGAAAATAATATGTTATCCTTGATCATATTTTTGACTAAATAGTTAACCGCTATACATAATTCAGTTAAAGTAACCAGATAAAAAAAAGATTACAACAAACTAAGGAAAATTAAAAGGCGCCTAGAAATCATCATCATCATCAATCGTTACTTTTTTTGCTTTTTCGGAAGGACACTTGCCGATAACCACCTAAGGGGTTGCTACGGCGTCACCGGGGGAGTGGGGCGAGCGCGAAAGCTCGCCATGAGAAGAGCCCCAGGGCTCGACGACATCGGGGGGAGTATGGGAGACGTCGACCCGAGGGTGCCTCCTGCGAGGACTCGGACCTCGGCTCGGTTCGACGTTAATCTGACTGTTGGTGGACTTTTGGACTAATTATTGTTTAGTCCGAACGCCCCCGTGACCGTGGTAAGGATCCACGTCCGGATGACGTCAGATATCGGGGCCCTCGTCTTCGCCGGCGAAGACGCTGTGTATGTTGCGTGTGTGTGTGTTGTTGGGACACGTTGTCGGTAGTTATTTTGTCGTCAGGGTCGTCAAGGACATGCTTCGGACGTCGCCGCTTAAGCTCGACGTCGGGGACGGGGGTGTAAGTGGACGCCTCGACCACTAGGGGGTTGGGTGTCGGACTGCATTTTCAAAGTAGGTCTTTGATAATGATTTCATGTACTGAGCTATGGTGGGAAGATCGAGGTCTCGGTGGAGATCTACGTTGCGCATGAACCACGGACTGTCCGTGGTCATACGCATTAAACTTGTTCTGCAGGACTTGAAAGCTCCTGTAGGAGCTGTGAGGGCGATGGGCGAATACGACGCTGGCGTATGTCATAATGGGACGTATGCACGTTTTATACAAGGTTACCTTGTGACGGAGGGATAATTTGCTTTTGCGGCAAATCATCGGATAGAGACGACCCATCACATACGCAGCCTTGTTGCGGGCCTTGCGAATGTGTGCGATGAAGCTCATTCTATGATCGAACGTTACTCCCAGGTATTTGGCCTTGTCTTGCCAGGGTATGGGACGCCCGTAGAGGGTGACCTCTGCGGGGTTTACCGTGAAGCGGCCTCTCGGTTTGCCCGTGAAGAGCATCGCTGCGCTCTTCTCGGGGTTAACCTCGATCCTCCAGAGGCGGAACCACTTGCCTAGCAGGTGGAGCGCCTTTTGGAGTCGACTTGCAATGTTGCTCTTTTTGGGATCGGTCGCAAAGAGAGCGGTATCGTCGGCGAATTGGGCCAGTTTGACCGTCGCCGGTAGGTCGCGGGGAATGTCGCTCGTGAAGAGCGCGTATAGAAGTGCAATCGTTACTAATATTATGAATGTAAAAGTTTGCTTTTTTGTTTGTCCTACCTTTACGTCCTAAGTAAGCAACCAATATTATATTGGATAGAAGCAGGCGTTACTTTGCGGAAATCCATGAATTATTATGAAAATTAAGCTTAATTTGTATGGTAATTTGAGAATCTGTGTGTAATTTATAATTTCTTCAATCCTTATACTCCACACAAAACTGATCTTCGGCAATGTACCCTCTACGCACGTTTCGCTCCCCACAGGATTTGTAACTGTAATAAACGCTGTCGCAGAACGGGGGCAACAGTGAAAATATACTATACGTATGCAAAAAAAAAAAACGAATTGTCAATTAATTATGCTAATTCATATTTTCTTGCTTTACAGGTAAGTACCAATTTACGTAAAAAAAAAAATTCGAAGGTGACACGGAAACTGATTAGAGTTCCAGGGTATGTAATTTTTTTTATAATATATATTATTGAGTACGTGGTCAGAAGAAGAAATAGAAAGTTCTAGAAGTCTTTAGTAAGAACCAATTATATGCCTTTTTGTAGTGACTCGACGGCGCTTTCAAAAGAGAAGGCTACAGAAACCGTCAAGAAACCGGACGCGTGTTCAGTAAATTCAAATCGTAGTGTACCTAGACGTTCTTTAAAAAATCACATGTTTATAATCCCAACACGCGACGCGTGGTAGGCTGAGATATGATAAATTTGTTTGCGAATTTAAATGTAAATAGGTTTACAAAGTATCTTTCAAGACATGTTTAATTTTTTTCACCATCACGACTATGTCTTCCTTGTGTGATAAGGCTTTTATTGTTAGCATAGTATTTAAAAGCATATATGAAGGTAATTACTTATGTAATTGTACTTGTTAGAGATAGCGGTATGTAGGTACCTACCCATTCGTAACACATTATATGTCTGAGTACCTTCGTCTGGTGGAAGGCTTTGGCCGTGGCTAGTTACCACCTTTTTTTTTTTTTGGAGTGATGGAAAAGCTTTTTTGCTACCTCCGACCCTTGGGCAGGAGGTTATGTGGGAGTTCCCCCTGTAAAGGGGTATACCCAAACTAAAAACCACCATGGCATGTCCCTCTTGTTGGCTTTGTTAGATCTTTTGGAACTTAGGCGCCCGGAGAACGGCTAGTTACCACTGTACCGACAAAGACGTGCTGCTCAGCGATTTAGTATTCCGGTGAATTGCTCTAGCTTCATAGCTTAATATAAATAGACTGTGTGTTGGTGATAACAAAACAGAAAAAAAAAATTACCCGGCTAAGTTTGTTGTGGACTCTTCTTAAACTAGGGCGCGTTTGGAACCCTCGTAGCTTTAGGTTTAAGTTGGCGTACGAACGCTTCATAAGTGCCTGCGATAGGCCTACATGATTAAAGAAATGTTTAATTTGAATTTGGTGCGATGTCGCGTAGAAACCGATTAGGGGTATGACTATCATACTCCCTAACAGGTTAGCTGCCATCTTAGACTGCATCATCACCAGGTGACATTGCAGTCAAGGGCTAACTTGTAGTGGAAGAAAAAAAAAATTAAAATTAATTGACCCGACGTCAACGAATAGGGTTCTTCTGTAGGTACCTACTTGTATCTCATTCGTGTTCTTTTATTGGTTTTATTACATAAATCAGCCGCTTACTTCATTCTTGTAATAGCCAATAAAATAAATTAAGTTTAAAAAAAATGTTATACAAGTACCAAATCCGTTTACTTCCTAAAGGTCACAAGGTGAATAAACTTTTTAACACGGCTGTTTCCGTGACGTAAAATAGCATATTATGTTGTTAAACATTTATAAAATTATATTTAGCTATTTTTATAAATGTTTTTGGTTCTACAGAACTCCGTCATTTATTAACGTATTTGAAAAATTATTCATTTTGTTTTTAAATAATACTTAATAATGTATATACCGTTTGCTATTTTTAAGTAGCAAGGAAGGTAGTCATTTTTACATTTATCTTGGCACCGACATTTTTAATGTTATTAATAATAAAAACTCTTTATAACACCAAATAATACAAACAAATAGGTATACCTACAGAGTAGCTTCGCAATATATTTATAATAATATAGTCTTTGTAAGACGAAATATTACTCTTTATAAACAAAAAGCTGATATTAACAATCGACTTACCAGAAACGGACATAAATTAGTGATATCTGCATATCGTCTGCGAAAGGTGTAGAAGTCCTTTGTGGGGTTGAGTATACGATTTTACAACATGATTCCTAAAGAAGATCTTGACCTACCAATGCATACATTTAAAAAATGTGTAAAAACGCATCTAATACAGCGAGGTTACTATACATTTGATGCATTCCTTAATGACAAGGTAGATTGCAAGCAGCCAGCCTCGCTCTCATCTCCCGCAAGATAGAAAAATGATTGTAAATGTTGATGTTGGAAAAGAACAACTACTGAGTTTCTTGCCGGCTCTTCTCGGTAGAATCTGCTTTCCGAACCGGTGTTAGAGTCACTACAAACATACGTACTTGACGTTTCAAAAGTGCCTATAAAGTAGGCCTTCTTGAAATAAATGAATTTGAATTTTAATAAAAAAAAACAGGAAACAAAACTCATGAACTAATATAGGGCGTAAGGGTAGCCTTCTCACTGGTATCTCTTTCAGGCAAGCACTAAAGGGATAACAAATATAATGTTGTAGAAAATGTTCCTTGCTTTTATACATATGCGATAGACTTGTACCTACTTATTAATCTATATTATTACAATTAATTAGTACCGACAAATCCACTTACAATTACATTATTATTCTCATTATACTCATGAACTACACGAACAATATGTATTTATTTAAATTAATTAAGGCACAAAAAAACAAAAGAGAGAATTACTAATAATAATGGTAACAACAATGAAAAGGAAAAAAAACACAAACAAAAAAAATTAATAATTGGCATAGTTATTTATTCCAATCATTGCAAATATGTCACAGTTCATCATCAAAAGTTTGTTTAAAGTAGACAGTGAGCGTGGAAATATAGAAGGGTGCTCGTTTTTGTTAAATTGTTTTTAACACAAAGTGCCGCCCTGTGTCCATCATCCTGAGGCGTACGTGTAAGCCCTCATGTGTAAATCACCACGTGTAAAGCCTCGTGTGTAAATCCTCATATATTATAAAGCCTAATGTGTAATACCTCATGTGTTACCCCTCATGTGTAAAGCCTTATGTGTTAACCCTAATGTGTAAATCACCACGTGTTAAGCCTCGTGTGTAAATCTTCATGTATTATAAAGACTCATGTGTACTACCTCATGTGTTACGCTTCATTTGTAAATCCTCATGTGTAAACGCTCATGTGTAAATCACAACGTGTAAAGACTCGTGTGTAAACCCTCATGTGTAAATCAACATGTAAAGCCTCGTGTGTTAATCGTCATGTGTAAACACTCATGTGAATCACCACGTGTGTAAAGCCTCGTGTGTAAATCCTCATGTGTAATATATCATGTGTTACGCCTCAAGTGTAAATCCTCATGTGTAAATCAACATGTGTAAATCAACATGTAAAGCCTCGTGTGTTAAGCCTCATGTGTAAAGCCTCATGTGTTAAACGACAGCGGCAACCACGCTCTTCAGACCGTAACACAACAATGATGCTTGGCGGCAGAAATAAGGATGTCCCTAGTACTTCCCCGGACGAGCTCTGTCACAAAAAGCTCTACTATTTCTAAGAAAGAACTACTAATAACAAATGCATTGCTACATCCTTTATAATACGCAACGCAAAGATTTGGAATGCCCTAAGATCAAGAAATCTTAGTTTCCCCAACCACCTTTAGGTATCTATACCCGCTTTTTGTTCTTATTATTAAAATACTTGTGAGCTCGTGAATGTTTTAACGATAATATCTCACAGCTAAGTCGTACAAAAAATTCTGTAAATACCGCGTCACTGAATCCATTTAGCGTTATTTACACTATTTTTTGCTCCGAACTGGCTCTACGTGATAGAATTTAAAGTTCAAAGTAAGAAATTTAGCCTAGACAGAATCAATTTTTATAGTTAATAGGTTAGTTATTGCTCAGATTTAATGTATGTAGACAAACCATACCAAATTTTGAGCAATTTTTTGAATAAATAACTTAGAAGTTCAAAATAGGTAAGCTAAGCTATAAGCCCATAACAAAGCTAGCCGGCTATCTAAAATTACCTTCAGGAAAACTATTATCTATCTAAAGGTACTAAATAACATTTCACGTAATCCACACACACAGAATTAAGAACATACAGAATCCGTGTAACCACTCCACTTTAGTAGTGTGTCTCGAACAGGCGCGGGCTGTTAGTGACTTCATTCATTTCGCAGTTGACAGTAATTATTTTAGCTCTAATGTTCTGAACATTTACCATAAAATGAGGAAAATGAGAAAAGTTTGTGAGCTAGAAACATTCCACGGGTGTGAAGTCAGACGTGCTCGGGCGTATTCTCTGTTTTTGGACCCATTATTGCATGCAGTGCGCAATAATGGCTGAATAAGGATTCTGTATGTTCTTAATTCTGTGTCTACACATCTAGATTCCAGATGCTAATTGTAGTTAACTTTCTCCCCAGCTTTCTAATGGTTATTGTCTAGCCGGCAAGATAAATCGCACTTCAGATATCGATATCAAGACATAATTCGGCTTAGGAGATTATAAATTCTATCTTAGTATAAGCAAATAAGTATTAAATCGTGCAAATGCAATGCTAGGTATTTAAATGATTTTTTCTAACTTAAACTTTCAACTAGACAAGTTAATCGTATTTCAGATATCGATATCAAGACGTGATTCGGATTAAAAAATTATAATTTTGGTATTAGCATATGTATATAATATTTTTAATTACGTGGGTGCATTCGTATTTAAATGACTTTTTGTAAGTGAACATATCAATTGTAAATATACTTATAGGTCTTATAGTGTATTTTATTTATACTTATTCTTAACATGCGACTCTGTCCGCGTTATGATCGTTTTTTTTAATTGGGCTGGAACAGATAATTTTCTCTAAATTTTCCCAAGCTCATTCGGCAGGCTGCAAACATCTCTAAAAACTGGAAGTATATAAAGTTATTTCTATAAGAACAAAGCCTATTGAAGTACTTTAGAAATGGATTGAATGATTTTCGATTTTTAATGTCCATAGTTTCGACTAAGTAGGAAAGTCCAAGTTTTCTAAAGTTTTTCGGCCTTTTTTTGTTGGCTATACATTTGGTTGGACAAACTCTCGAATAGATCCCCATAGATCGAATTTCACTGGGTTTGATTGAGAAGTTCCTTTAACTAGTTCTCAAAAGAGAGATATATGATCTTCGCGAAACATGAATAAGGTCAATTTAAATATCGAATGGCAAAAAAAAAGAAATGCAGGACTGGTTTTTTGTGTGGACACGTTCAAAAGGTTTCTCTGTTTTTAACGACCGGCGATTTCAAGGTAATGCCGGGGCAAAAGAGCTCTTTACAATTGACGACTAATAAACTAAATATAAGGGCCTCATGGCTCAGAGTCACTAAGCGGGCGATGGAGAAAGCTATACTAGGATCTCTACATGATATTTAATCATGTAGAGATCCTAGTAGAAATGAGAAGAGCCGTAGGGGAACTAGAGTTACCGACATAGCTCAGCAAGTCGTGAAGCTGAAGTGGCAATGCGCGGGGCACATAGCAATGAGAACCAATGGACGTTGGGGTTTTAAGGTGCTGACATAGCGACCCCGCACCGGTATACGCAGCGTACTCGTAGGTCGGCGCCCAACGAGGTGGACAGATGACATCAGGCGAGTCGCTGGGAAAAGACCTATGTCCTGCAGTGGTTGAATTGATGATTGATGATGAAAAAAATATAATAACTATAACCATTTTATTTTCCTCCGAGACCAGGGAGCTCCCTACCATCGCATAAATCAAAATTATTTATTTTACTTTATTAAACAGAACTTGATGTGTGAAGTTGTGTGTAGAAAAAATAGTGATAGCCTAGTGAGAGTTTTGGCCTTACTATCGAGGTGACAGAGTTCGATCTCGAACACGCTCTTTTCGGAGTTATAAGCGTTTTTATCCTATTTGTTGCGTTTTTGGCCTATCACAGGCACTTATGAAGCATTCATACATATAATACGGTGATAACTTCGTTCGCCAACTTAAACCTAAAGCTACGAGGGTTACAAACGCGCCCTGGTCTAAGAAGAGCCACAGCAAATTTATATTAAGCTATGAAGTTAGAGCAATTCACACCCAAGCTTTTTTATCGTTTAAGTAATCCTTAACGTTATTATAGGATTTTTCTGTAAGCTTACGTTTTAGGTAAACTTTGAACTTATTGGAATATGTCGTTTCGATCTTTTGCCGATGTCGTAAGAAGTTAGGCGATCTTTCGCGCGCTCCGGATTGCATGACAAAGGATCGGCAAAGCCTGACGACGCTTTGTCGGATGAGAGGCATTGAAAAATACAATGCGTCATCGTTTATTGAAATATTAAATTAATTTATGCCAATTCAAGCGCCAAGTATAGCCGAAGATTTGTAACTGAGTTTTGGACTGATCGGAATGCTGTACATTATGTAAGCTGGCATAAAAACTGTTGTGTGAAATACGTCATTCTTTTAAGCCAATCAAACTTTAAAATACGTCTTTATGTAGATTGTTTCACAATTAGTGGATAAAAAAATCACTCTTCCTTCATCTCTCACAAGATAAAAATTTATTGGTTAACTATAAAATGATGTCGGAAAAGAGCTAAGCTTCTTGTCGACTCCACAGTAGAACTTACTTTACTAGCTTTAGTAAAGGTAGGTATACCAAGCAGTGGCGTGCATAGAGGGTATGCACAGGGTATGCACATGATATAAAACGAAGAAAATCTCCAGTTATAAAAACTCAAGGGGAGTATTTTCATAACCCTTACAATGCCTATCCTTAAGTGTTTTATGACTCGTACTGGAGATTTTTTTCATTTTATATTATCTTCTCACTTAGTCCATACCAGTGGCGTGCACTCCATACATGCACAAAAGCACTGCATACCCTAACATTGATATATATAACTGGAATAGGAGGAGAATTCGTGCCTTTTTATACAATTTTCCTGGTGTCTGCATACCCTGGTAAGAAACCCAATGCACGCCACATTTTTTACATTTTACTTGGATTTTAGCAAAAAATGTATGTCGGCTTATATTTCAATTTTTTTAATTTTGTATTATAAATGTAAGGATGAGACGAATTGGGGAACTGTCATGTATTTCTGGGTGTATAAATAAATTAACTAATAAACAGCTATACAGGAGAATTCCGAACCTCCTGTATTCTGAACTCGTTTAAAATATTTTTTGTAGCTTCAAATACTTATCTACATACCTAAATTATATATTCTATTCTATACCTCAAGCAACGGTAAAAATATCCGTGCACACACTCGCCTCGAGGCGCAAACAATCGACGTCCAAAGACTGACCTGAAACCAATATAAGTAACTCGTAACTGTTAAAGTTTGACGTGTCATGTCATTACCCTCATGGAGGGATTTATGCGCGCGCGGCGCATGCGCAAACACATCTTGGTCCTACCGCCGCCAACTAAGTTAAAAATTCAAAATTCAAATTCAAAATTCAAAATTCAAAATTCATTTATTTCAAGTAGGCCTAATACAAGCACTTTTGAAACGTCAAGTCTGTCCGTGTGTAGTGACTCTACCACCGGTTCGGAAGGCAGATTCTACCGAGAAGAAGCCGGCAAGAAACTCAGCAGTTGCTCTTTTCCAACATCAAAAATTTACATTTTATATTTTAACATTCATTTTTCTATCTTGTGAGAGATGAAAGCGGAGCCGGGTGCTTCCAAGCAACCTTGTCATTAAGAAACTCATCAATTGTATAATAACCTCGCTGTAATAAATGTGTTTTAACACATTCTTTAAACTTATGGATTGGTAGGTCCAAAATTACCTTAGGAATCATATTATAAAAGCGTATACTCAATCCCACAAATGACTTCTGCACCTTTCGCAGACGATATGCAGATGTCACTAATTTATGACCATTTCTTGTAAGTCGACTGTTTATATCCACTTTTTGTTTATAAAGACTAATATGTTGTCTTACAAATACTATATTGTTATAAATGTATTGTGAGGCTACCGTAAGTATACCAATTTCTTTAAATTTTTCACGGAGCGATTCACGTGATTTAAGTTTATATATTGACCGTACAGCTCTTTTCTGCAATATGAATATAGTTTCAATATCAGCAGCTTTGCCCCATAATAAGATCCCGTAAGACATCACACTATGAAAGTACGCGAAGTAAACAAGTCTTGCTGTTTCTACGTCAGTAATCTGTCTAATTTTCCTGACGGCGTAGGCAGCCGAGCTTAGTTTACCTGCTAGTGTATCTATATGGGTACCCCACTGAAGCTTACAATCCAAGGTCATGCCCAGAAAAACTGTGGAATCTTCCATTTTTAGTGATTCTGAAAAAATCCACAGCACCGGCCCAAACCCCATGTGCACAAAGATTTACAACCCGGAACATATAAAAGAAAAAAAAAGTATAAACTTATTTACAAAATCCTTAAAACATTACTTGCTGGAGAGAGATTATTATGAAATAAACGACTTCCTAAATGAGAATATTTAATATTGACAATAATAAGTCCGCCTTTCAATCTGGTTACAGCGCCCTCACAGGGTTCCACTTCAAATGTAAACATTAGATTGACATTCTTTTTTGAAAATATAATAATTATGTAATCTATATGACATTGTAATGGACTTGTAATTGAATAAATAAATAAATATGCTCGAGGTCAAAAGCGCCATCTAGTGAAAGCACTGTTTCCCATTATTGAAAATAGATGGCGCTCTTTGAATTCTATACAAGTTCATTGAAGTTTTTCACGCACTTTCATAAACAGCAACCCTTCGCAGGGCATGCAAGGTAACGTTCTACAAAATGCCACCTGTATATGGCAACCATAAGCGTAGTTATTATGGTTACAAATTGCGAGTTGCCGTCGCAGGTATATTATTTACATAATAGGAATCCATAATCGCGATGTTATGTAATATTTTTTACTAAAATACCGATGTACCCATTATAAGTGTATATATCTGGTAAATACACTGACCGTGACTCGCGAAAGCAATAAAACATTTTTGAAGCAGCCATTTTGAATACAGATTATTAAAACAATATAAACGGTACTTTGTTCTAGAATGTTGGACAGTTTATACTTGGGCTTTATAATTAGCCTATTATATATTATACTATACCTTGATTTTGGAGAACGCTGCTCATGTTTCTGAGCAATCAGGAAGTGCCAAGGGAAATCAGGAATTCTGTGCTAAAACTAAAACTAAAAGCAGCGATAGCTTAGTGAGTAAGGCTTGGGCTTTCCTTTCGTGGAGACCGAGTTCAAGCCCCGCTCATTTAAATATCAATAATGTAATGATAATGGGTTGATAATGATGCAGACACAGCCGCGGGCATCTTCTAGTTTTTTTTATAAATCAGATAAAAATTCAATTTCATTTATCTCTTTTCCAAAATCACTTTATAGTTTACCAATCTTTAGAATTTTTCTGTTTTGTAATCGATGAGAGCGGAGTGGCCTGCTTCCAAGCAGCCTTGTCAATTCTTCAACCGTGTAGTAACCACGATTGGTTAAATGTGTTTTGATATATTGTTTGAAATTAGGTAAAGGTAGATCTGATCTGATCCTTCGGTATCATGTTATAAATGCATATTCCCATCCCCACAAAGGATTTCTGTACTTTTCTCAGACGATATGCAGATATTACTAATTTATGGCCGTTTCTAGTAAGTCGATTGTTTACATCGACTTATTGTTTAGTTTAGTTAGGTACTTACGATTTGATTAATAAAGATTATATTATTATAAATGTATTGCGAGGCTACTTTAAGTACACCTATTTCTTTAAATTTGGCACGAAGGGATTCGCGTGATCTAAGTTTATAAATCGATTGCACAGCTCTTTTCTGTAGTATATAGTAGTAGTAGTAGTAAGTATATAGTGTGTATATAGTTTCTATATCAGCAGCTCTGTCCACAGATTGGCGTTGTTACCGAGGATAAGAATTATTGTAATTATTTATTACTATTTACTATTTTTATAATTTTTATTAGTGTTTTTACCTACAGGAGGAACTATCAATTTTATAAATTTAAAATGCATATTAAAATTTTCGGAACGGACAAGATTTGAACCTGCGACTCTCGGGCAATCGCGGCCTGAGCGCTTTCACAAATTAAGCTACGGCTCTCCTACCGTCGATGCTGAACTTAGTATATGCCTTTCACATCAGTCTTATAGCGACTATAGCGTCATCTAGTAGGAAACGTTGCAGTTTCGATCTACTTTTTCAAAGGCCCATATTACAATGAGACACGTTTGAAACAAGAGATGACACATTGCTTTTTATATTTTTATAATTTTTATTAGTGTTTTTTTTATATGCATTTTAAATTTATAAAATATTAGTTTTGCGATCTGTTATGTTTTTCGTATATTTCCATCTAACGTAACCTTAACGCTGCGCCACAGAGAGCATCAAGTTGTTAATTGAGGAAGTGTTGTCTCCATTTTGTGACAAAAATTACGTTCAGCGATAAACTTTTTATTACGGAAATTGAATCGGAACCGTGACAATCCCTATGCCCTCACCACACTGGTGAATCGGTCGCGCGGTTTGCTTTTAATTAGTGTTGCCCAAATGCAAGAACAAGACGAGACTTAGCCAGTCTTGGTCTTGGTCTTGCGCCAATACACCTGGTCTTGGTCTTGGTCTTGGTCTTGCGCTCCCAGTCTTGGTCTTGGTCTTGGTCTTGCAGCAAGAGTCTTGCAAGTCTTGCAATTACCTATTAGTCTATTACTATTTATTAAAGTTTACTTTAAATCTTAGAAAAACGTATTAGAATTGGAACATTGTGAGCTTGAATTAACATAGCCATAGTAAAGATCAAGCAGATTAATAAATAACTGAAGATTTGATAAGAAATTCGAAAAATCAACTGACCTATATGTCGTTTTCCATGGAAGTAACTGTTTCTTAATAAACATTTATGATTTATAAGCTTACATTTGCTAAAACATGTAAAAAAAACAAATTAATTACAATAACTTGACTGTATTTTAAAGAACAATACTTATCTGTCTAGAAAGAGATTGAACCCTCAACTTATAAGAAATTTAATAAAAGAGTTTTACGATTTATCATTTATTTGAATAAAAAATAAAATACAACACAAATCAACAGCTTTATCATTAGGTTATGATACTTTATATCAATTCTTTTGACCAAGAATTAATACAAAGTAACCATCTGGCTGACTCATCACTTAACCTATTTCTATGTTTTCTAATTACTAATGATGCTTTAGAAAATAACCTCTCAGCAGGTACTGAAGTTGCAGGTATTGAGAGAAAATCACGGGCCATTTTCGATAAAATCGGATACTCTGTCTCATGCGTCCTCCACCAATCTAAAATCACCAATCTGAAACTTATTTATTCTTTGGAACACCTGTAGGTACTCTTAAAATTCGAAATTATTTTGCATGAATAGTGTCAAATGTTATGATTTCGGCGCGGCGGCAACGATTGTTTTAGATTTCAAAAGAAGCCGCCGGCGCGTGTATCATAACCATGTACTTCCGAAAAGCGGCAAATTTCTTTGAGAAGTAAGTACAAAACCTTTGATGCCGCATTATCAAAGTGCCGATGGTTAAAACATAACTATGCATGCACTCAGTTTGATTTTAATAGATATTTTTTTATTCGCTATGTTTATGGTATTAGTCGTAATGCGCATAGGTCCAGTTTTTCATATTCTTTGATATAGTTTTTTGCGTCTCATAGAATTCCTAAGCGTACCTACCTACCTATACACCGAACTGTTACACCTAACTACTCCGTGAAATAGCGCTAAGTCCTAGCTGCAAGACGCAAGAGTCTTGCAGGCTATGTCTTGTTCTTGCTCAAGTCTTGCACGGTCAGTCTTGGTCTTGGTCTTGCTAAAAATACGCGGTCTTGTTCTTGGTCTTGGTCTTGCAAAAACGCAAGAACAAGACCAAGACTGCAAGACCAAGACTGAATTTGGGCAACACTACTTTTAATACTTTAGAGGCAATGGAAACGCCGTGATCACCCTAAGTTTACAGAGTTCAAACTTGCATCCTGCTTTCGGCCAATAACATAGCGGTGGCTCGAACGAAGACGAGATACCGCCATGTTATTGGTGGAACGACGATGTCATTCTTAATTCTGGCGCAAAGCTGCATTGCTCTCGAAAATTTAACTCATCGAAAAATCAACCTTAAAGTTGAAGGTGCTCCAATCAAATACACTTTATTGTACTTAGATCATATACAAATCAATAAAAAACACATTTGTAAGAAAGTAAAGGCACAATTGACGGCTTTTAATAAATATTGTCTCGAATACGGATCAGCAAATCTATCGCGAATAATCTTAGTTTATTGCTATAAATGTTTTGACGACCTCTCTGGCGCATCGGTGCGTGCTGGGAATTTATATAGGAGGGCCCGGGGTCGATTCCCGTTGGGGCAATTTGGGAATTTATAATTTCTGAATTTTCTCTGGTCTGGTGGGAGGCTTTGGCCGTGGCTAGTTACCACCCTACCGTCAAAGACGTCAGTTCCGATGCGATGTCGCATAGAAACCGATTAGGGATATAACTAGCATTATCCCTAACAGGTTAGCCCGCCCCCATCTTAGACTGCATCATCACCAGATGAGATTGCAGTTAAGGGCTAACTTGTAGTGGAATCCCTACTAATATTATAAATGTCAATGTAAGTTTGTTTGTTACGCTTTCACAAAAAAACTACTTAACCGATCCTCATGAAACTTTGTACACATTTTCTTGGAAGTGTTAGAAGTAATATGGGATACTTTTTATCCCGACGTTAACCTCGGTTCCTTTGAGGTGAGGGGATTAAAGTTTTTGACGATTTTACACCATAACTCCGACAAATTATAACCGACTTAAATAATTATTTTTGTACTATAGAGGTTATAATGTGTTTAATTTTGCCTAAACTGTGGTTGGAGATAGAGGGCAGAACTATTCAGCAGACAGCAGCGAACCCCTAATTTAAGGCTTAGCTATACTGAGTACTTTAATTTTTTTTAGAACTACAACTAAATTTAATGCCACATCAAAAGACAAAATCAAACGTAGACAAAGTCGCGGGCAACAGCTAGTAAAAAAATAAAGGAATCACTGTGGCAGCACTAGGCGAAACAAACTTAACTTGAATTGTGACAAACAAGGTGCTTTTGCTTTAACATACCTCTAACTCAGATGCAAAACTATCGCCAATAAACTAAGCCCATTGACATAAATACGTACTTACCGACCAAGTGCCATAATACCACAAAGGAATCACTGTGGGAGCTGGGTAGGTGTGGGCTCAGCACAATGGCCAGTATCCGGCCGGTGATGAGTCCGAAGTGCTTGTTATTCAATCTGCTCGCATCGCGTTACGCAGATGTGACCCACCTTTTTGAATCAGCTTGGTTAGGTACCCACTTTAGGTTACTTTCATCCACAGAATTAAGAACATCCAGAAGCCGTGTACACGACTATTACTGAAGCATCAAAAACCACTTAACTTTAGATTGGTTTCTCGAACTAGCGGTTAATCACTTCATCTATTTTTATTATTTAAATATTTTATTACACAAACTACTAAAATTAGTATTCTTAGCATCCTGCAACTCATATGAGTCTTTAAATATACCATGATTATATACATGTTAATATTAGAGGTAAAATAATTAGGTACTATTATCATAAATATACCATCATACTACCTACTACTATATATTTTAGCGCTAATGCTCTAAGCGTTCACAATAAAATGGGAAAATGGGAAAGAAATTGTCACCTAGCAACATTCCGTGGGTAAAGTGAGACGTGCGCGGGGCGTTTTTACCGTTTTTGGACACAATGCACTGCATACAATAATGGCTGAATAAGGATTCTGCATGTTCTTAATTCTATGCTTTCATCTTCCTACAAAAAACTATTTGTGAAGTCGTACTCCTTTTGGCGTTGGGAAACTCAGAGCGCCAAGAGTGATATATTTTTCCTACGATTACTTAACGTGGTAAACGTTCACGCCATCGAATAGGTAAACGTAAGTAGATAAAGTCACACATAGCACACAGATGAGTGTAAACACTACACGGTCAACATAAATCGGAAGCATGAGCTCTCAATGTTCAATAAATTGAATAAGAATTCATCATCATCATCATCGCATCAACCCCGGCCCACTACAGAGCACGTATCTCCTCCCACAATGAGAAGGGGTTAAGGCCGTAATCCACCACGCTGGCCAAGTGCGGATTGGTGGACTCCACACACCTTTCAGAACATTATGCAGAACTCTCAGCCATGCAGGACTCCTTACGATGATTTCCTTCGTTGAAGCAAGTGATATTTTGATTACTTAAAACGCACATAACTTCGAAAAGTTAAAGGTGCGTGCTGGGATTCGAACTCGGCGCCCCGAAAATGTAGTCTAGCTCCTACCTAATGCGCCTCCTACCCAATTTGAATTTGATATTAATAAGAATTATCATTATCAAATTCGTAAAAATGCAAATTTATTTTACAAAGAAGCCATCTTGAGTGTGATTTTTTCCTATTTACCTAAAAACCTTTTACCTAATACCTTTATTAAAATCCCGCTGTCCCCATTAACGGGGACGCGGTCAATGGTGAAGATGGGACTACATAATACATCAATGTGAATGCCTAAAAACTCAATTTGTAATTAGCGCCGAAGAAGTGCTGAATGCAATTTTTTTTTATTCATCTTTAAAACAACATTAACAACAAACAAATGATTCCGAAAATTAAAGAGACGCTTAAATGTGAGTAATCGACAATAGACTTAGCTGTTAGCAAATGTGTAGATTTATGTGAACTCTAGGTTCTGTAATGAAATTGTGAAGTGAAATAAATCTGGTACCTAAGAGCAAAGATAAATAATTTGGTAACGCTTTCTAATCAGTACCTATTACAGTATTACCTGCATATTATTATTATCTATTGTGAGGTAATTAGGACTTTTAAAAGTAGGCAAACGTAATTATACTTACTATCTATACTAAACTTAAGTTATATTATCGAGTTTCCCTTCTTTTTTACTACGAAAATAAAATATTGTTATAGTTTTACCAGAACATGATTATCTACGTTTACAAGAGGTAATCATACCTACATATACCATACCTACATAATCATACTTACCTGTTCAAATTCGAAAGTGAAGAGGAAGTTTAGCCAAGAGTTCCCGGAGATGAATGAATGTTGAATTGATTTTATTCAGAAAACACCTACAGCAAAAAACTAGTTTACACGATGTATACAATTTGTCAGATATATTCTTACCTGCTATAAAAAAAAGAAGCAGCGTGGAGTGTTTATGCTAAAAGACTCACACTCTCTTGTTAGACAGGAGACCCGTGTCAACTGTACAGCTGTGGAGTGATGATAATTTGAAATGCTACCCGAATAGAATGTCAAATGTTACCTAAATCTTTAACGATTTTTATTGGAACCCAGCTTGCTTTTAATAGGTTGTTTGTATGGATATATTCACAACGATATTAATTTCTTATTAAATTACGCAAAATAACAAAACTCGTGACATAATTAAAATGATCCTACTTATTGAGGATAATATCTATCTGAGAAATAAATATTAAAATTTAATTTCGCCACCTATGCGCCATCTATGTAATACCTAATAAACTAACAGAATTCCCCGCAATCTAGTTCATTATGTCATTGCAAGATGGCGCTGTTGACTTATTATATTGGTTTGTGACAAGGTGCAAAATAGATGGCGCTGGAATATAGAAGACAAGTCAGAAAATTTTAAATAATTGATTCACAGCTGCTGTGGATAAGACGTCAGACGACCTCGTTTTATCATTATCACCAAAATGTCGTCATTCAAGTACGTAAATAGGAGGCTCGGCAGTGATTAATGTCGCGCGGGCTTAGACCTGTTGGTGGATGGCACAACTTGTGATCATCACATTGCGATTGTCGCATTTGTTGCTATTGGCTATTAGGTATATGTTAATTTTGTGCCGTGTGGTGATGGCAGATAAGAATACGGTTCTCACCAACTCACCATCCCTCGTCTTCTCGCAGACCCGCTTGTCTCACGAGGCTATGGAATAGGTAGTAACTCATTCTTTTACGACTTATAAAGGAACCCCGGCTTGCTTTTAAAGTACCTACTACTAATACCTATGTAGTTAAATAGGTATGTAAATAAATACAAGATGAAATTTACAGTTAAATTGTTTAGGTAGATACCTACCGTGAATCAAACTAAATCGGTGTTCAATGCAAGCAAAATTAGTACTTGTTTTACCATTGTTAGAGCATTTAATGTGATAATGAGAATTTCACTTACACACTTCAAACGTTTTTGAAAGGCCATTGACTGTGGTTTTTATTCGTGGTAATAAATCAAAGGAATCATGTTACAGGCACCTATTTGTTTATCATTGTAGGAAAAAATATAAGCGACGTTCATAACTATACTAAAAATAAATTAATAATTATGACTGAATTAAATCTAAATATTGGATAGAAGCAGGCGTTACTTTGCAGAATTACACGATATATTATGAAAATAAAACTTAATTTGCAATATACTTCGCGAAAAGCAGGAGAATCTGTATGGTGTAACATCTAATTTCTTCAACCAACCAAACAGATATTGAGTTTTCTGCCAAGACTTTGAAAGTTGACAGATGCCTGCTGGAATTTGAACTCGGTCCCACGAAATTGAAGTCTAACTCCTAACCACGGGCTATCACCGCTATTAGGAACCTATTGGTTAGCGAATCTCAGAAAAAATAGCCAATAGAATATGGCTTGTTCTTAACAACAAGTATATGCTAACTCAGCGATTTTGACGATCGCAACTATAACGTATGATTTTAATTAATAAGCATTAGTAATTATTGTAATAGTTTAGATTTTACTTTTATTACCTACTCTATTACTATGATATGACGTCAAACAATTAATATAAAATGTGTCCGGTAAGGCTAAAAGTGGTTTAACCAACTTACAACATATTTCGACTGCCTATTTTCTAGCCTTCATTCCCCGAAGCACAGAAGGCATAGATAAAAGCACATAATCTGTGTACCCAATCTGATTATTATAGAGAGGCGGTAAATATTTAAAGAACAAGAAATTCAGCTACCAAATTCGTTTAAAACTCCTGTACTGATTTTGATGCGTTTTTGCATAAAGTATGTAGTGTAGTTATGTCGATTTTAAGCAAAATTGATTCACTCATTTTGAGAATGTAGAAAGCCCACCTACCCGAAATAGAGCAGTGTCGAGAGTCTGTGCTGTAAAACCCTCTCTCCTATGAGAGAGAAGGCCGGTTTGCCCAGCTGTGGGACAAAGACGGACTGGCGATGATAAGTATAAATATAGAGTCAACTCTTGAATAGCATCTCTTTTTACACGCTTAACATTAGCTTTCCCTGTATGTTTGTATCCGACTCCTTTTAACTTGATTTTGACTGTCTTCAAACGGTCTGATTTCGTTCAAATTTTGTACATATATCGAGGACCATATTCCATTTTTCAATTTAAGACTTTGAATTCGCTAAATAAGATTTTTTTTAGATTTATATATTTTCATCTATAGGCAGGCAATTTGTTTATTTATTTATTTGAGTTCACAAATATCTGAAAAACATTGAACCATTTTCCAGCTGGGGAATCGAACCTACAGCCTTGGACGGCGCTAATTGGCCGTTTTCGTCAAAAGCCCACTTTGTGTTAGGTCTTATTTCTGTTGAAAGCCTGAAAGGACCTTAAACTGAATTAATTTCCTTTATAAAAATAATTGACGATAGTCGCGCCTATTACGTAGTTTATATTTTCGCTCATTCCGAGGACTTTGTGAATAGGCTAGGCCGCTTAGTCATATTATCGTCTGAAAGTAGGGTGAAATTAGGTCAAATGATATGAGGAGATTTATCGAGCATGGTGTTATTACGTTTATCTACTCCCATGCTTTAAATCCTCTATAAAATATTCTGAAACAGTTCGGGTGACTAGGTATTAAAACACTCATGTGATGCTATTATCACATTCGTGTTTTAATAGCCCTTATTATAAAATAGTTGCATAAATAACCATATGCTTGCAGTGGGTTCGCAATCCTTCCATCCACCCATCAAACAAACTTAGAACAATGTGATAGAGTATCGGGACTCGTTCGGAAAGAATCGAATCGTCAAATAATCTAATCTAATCAGGAACATTTCTCTTTACAACTGTCAGATGTCCTCATTCATTTCATCTGAAAAATATAGACGGTTTTCGCGAATGTAAGTATTATTAAAAACGATAATTTTTGACCACCTCTTTAAGCCGTTAAAAGCTGGAGTTTGATTCTCAGCAGAGACAATGGAATACATATTTTCGGCATTTTTTCTGGTCTAGTCTTGTGGGAGGCTTCGGTCGTGGCTGGTTACCACCCTACCGCAATTTAGCGTTCCGGTGCGGTGTTGGGTAGAAACCTATTAGGGGTATGGGCTTACTATAATTGCCACACCCGGTAATAGGTTAGCCCGTTACCATCTTAGATTGCAACATAACTAAGGCTAACAGAAATCCGACGAAGCCGTCTAAATACAAGCAACGTAACGTAAGCGCGGATTGACCCTAACTGGCCTCAGACGTGTGATACCTAGATAGTTTCTATAATCTATCGCGGCGCTATTTAGACGATGTCAAAATACTAAAGATATGGCTGTGCGGTGATATACCTTTGCCTTTTTCCTGCGGGAAAGAATATAGAAATAGAAAATTTGGCGATGTACATTTACCACAAGATCGAAAGTTTTAAACACCCAGTTAAATGCTTAGTAAGGAAAAAGCTTTTTGTAATAGCTGTAGCTCGTCCGCGGTTTTGCTTATTTCTGCCACAAATGAAAAAAGTGAGCCTTACGTGACAGTAACTACACCGGCAATCACGCCCTTCATACCGGAACACAGCATTAATAAATAAATAAATAAATAAATAAATATACTACGACAATGCTCTACTAGCACTAAAAAATATTTATTAGTATTTTAAATATGACTGTATATAAAGTGTCAGTATCAAGTGAGCAAAAAGTGTAACGGTATTATTTCCTATTCCCCTACAATCACTTTTCAGCGGCGTTCTGTAAAAACTTAGCTGGGTGACGTCACCACTCAACACACGTAGCGAGCACGTGCTACTCGACGCTGTAAAGGCAGAACTCAGTAACTGACAGTCTCCCGAAAAGTTGTCCCGACATCTGACGACCAATTGGCGCAGTTGTCCAGTGTCCTTGCTTTCTGAGTCCAAGGTTTGGGTTCGATTCTCACAACTGGAAACATTTTGTATGGGAACATGAATTTTTTGGTTATCTGTATATTATAACTTATAATTTATAAGTATTTTTGTATCATCAATAACCTACAACAGTCCACTGCTGGACTAAGTACCCCAGTGATCGTAGTAGATTGTAGTAGTAGCACAGAGTACGCTGTAGCCCGTTCTCCGTTGTATTCCCTTAGTCGCCACGTACGACACCCAGTCACCCAGGGAATAGGAGGTGTGGTAAAAATTGTATTCTGCCGTCACTACACGGCATTTTTGAATACTATTCATAAAATATTAAATCTTATCAATTATTCTGACATATTTATTTTGGGGGGGGGGGGGGGGGGGGCTTAAGGACTTCAGGGACACAGCATTGCTCGGTACAATCTAAGTATTTAGTTGTTATATTGGCTCAGATCGGGTGTATTTATTGCTAGGAGATTGAGCTGCGATTGAGATCGTACAAAAACCGACTAGTGATGCGAGTTAAATGAACTGCCTCATTCGTCCGAGTTTATGTTTTCATTACTTAAAAAAAAAAAGATTAAAAATTTAATCCATACTAAGTACATTGTTAATAGATTAAGATTGCGTATCTACAGTTTAATTGGACAATTAATTTTATTAAATTATAGTATATAAATATAACTTTTAATAAAGGTAGGTCTTCTTCCAAGGTAAGACTCTGATAATAATAATCTAGAGTTAAAAAACCTGTGCTGCTCGTCACGGTTGCAGAAATATTCTGTTCATTAACAGATAAAATAAATGTTTGAATCTGTTAACATGCCAGGATTAAGAAATTGAGTGAAGCAACACAAACTAAGAATACAAACTATTAAGGTGCCAGAGAAAAGCACAGATATAGTAACTGTTCCACTTTTTCTAATGCAGATTCTTTCGTCTTGCCATAAATCGATACACACGATACTTTTAGTATCACTTTTTGACGGTTTTTGCAAGTCTTTTTTTACGACCACTTTCTGCATTTGAACGCTGCCTCTAAGTCTTGCGTTTTGTTTCTGTAGATGCCGCAGATGCTTAGAGGTGTTCCGTCGTGAGTATGTGCGGCGTTTTTCACGAAACTGAACGTGTCAGTTGTTCAGCTCTGCCTGAACGCCGTCGTGCTCTGCCCCCGCGCGCCTCCCGTGTATATTTACGACTCGATGTAGCGGCCGACACGTCTCGCCACTCGCCAGCCAGTCCTATTCCGATCACCGCTAGAACACGTACCACCCTCGCGATGTCCAACCACCCCGATCTCAATGTTGGTTCACACACCAGCGTCACGTAAACACGTGCATAGTTAAGCTAGTTTTAAAATTTTTTTAATTGCGTTTTCTTCTGTGTTCTTTTCGATTTTTAAATTTGTCTCTCTACACGCATTATGGTTTCGAATCGCGGCGCCCACGTGCTGGTATGGGAGCAGCCTGGCTTGGAGGACCAGAGGCCCAAAAAGTATAGCGGTGAGTCAGTGTCTTACCACTGGGGAGCACCATATGACCATAGACTAAGTATTTATTTTGGTGTTAAGCAACGGATAGGTTATGTTCGTGTCTGTTTAGGTTTGAACGTTTTCATGGAGGCTTGAGAAGTTGAGAGGCCCGTCGATTATGGGGATAGGTTAAATAGATTCCTACCAATAAACAATATCCGGCAGTGGTTTCTAGGCTTCACGATTATAATAATTGTCAGCTTATAATAATTATGGAGAAAAAAAATATTTTCGATCATTTCAAAGGAGAAAATTGTTACATTTTTAAGATCGGTCTTAATAATACCGAGCACACAATTTACTGACTAGGAAGATGGATTGAGTTTTTATTTTCATTTCTTTGCCCCTTCAGTGTAGCTTAGCACAGTCAACAATCTGAAGAAAAATAAATTATTCTAGAGCTGTACTGTATACATAGGTATACATAATTAAATTATTCTAAGATAGAAATATGAGAAACTTATTAGCTGCAAAAAAAAGTTATTTTAAGCCAGCGAGGTTATGTTACTTTTCAGTTTTAAATCCGTAGAATTGAACATCAAGGCCTTTCTCTAGGCTTTCTAACTTCACATAATTTTGGAATTTATCCACCAACTGACATAGGTATATCACCTACTAGTTTTTTTGTGTTGTGTGTATATAATCTTTATGTCCGTTTTCCTAATAAAACTATCTGGATTTTAAAACACGTTACTCAGGTTTAAGATTTACATTAAACATGTATTACCTCAGGGCAGTTTGCAAAAAAAAAAAAAAGCATTTTAAGGTTATAAGTATTTTCATGACGTGACATGATGATATGTATGAAATACCTCAGTATTAAAAATAATATTGGTTATAACTTTTTAAAAGCATTATAGGCTCTCGCTTTCCTTTCCTGAAAATAAAGACACCTTATTTCATCATTCAAAGGCTTTTAGTGGCCCATTGGGTATGGGGCTCTTGGTTCTTTTTTATATTGGGGCGAACCACAGATTATTTTTTTTTCTTTTTATAGATTAATCTATCGAGGTTCTTTACCATAGATTGACTATTGTTTTTTTAGTCTTATCAAAGGATAGGTTATTTTATAGTTTTAATTCCTTTACTATGTTAATGTTTGCTGGCACATGCATTGAAGGATTGATACGGTTGTGGCGCTGTTTTATGACGCACTTTCTTGTACAGTTGAATGCCAATTGGTGCGTCCACACATGCGCTTTTTTCATCTCGCGACTTGAACTGTCAAATTGTAACACTACGGTTTTTCCGTTTCTTTTCCTGCAGGGCTATCACGGGCATGAGATAAAAATTATATCCCCTAGCAACCTTATTACACATATATTATTTAGATATTATTTCCACTTAAGCGCCAGAGCTACGAGTTGAGAGTTGATAGAGCTGTGAGACAAGATAATTTTTTTATCCTATCCCCGAGGATATAATTGTCTTCTGCCCATGGTAGCCGTGCTGGAATGAAAAGTCGCTCTGTCATTTCAACTAACTAATTAGGGTGTGAATGAAGGACAAACAAACAAACATACAAACACACTTTCGCATCAATGATTTAGTAAGGATAAGATGGACGTACTTAAGTAGTGGGTCGTACCAAGGTACAGTACCTACCCTTTGTAAGCTCGCAGTCATAAAGTCGTTTGCGAGTTTTGAAACAATGAAGAGTCAAAGTAAAATGAACCGAACGTTGCTCGTTTTATAGTCACAACTTCTGTACAACGGGTTTTTACTGTACAAATTTTCCTCTCGCTGGAAAATATGCGCTAATTTGACCATTAAAACATGGTAGATACGAGTAGTTTCCATTTTCCTATTGAATTAATATAAGTCTAAAAATAATGAAATGCGATTTATTATGCACATAACAAAAATAGTAAATCAAGAACTAAAAAGAAATATAGCATTTACTGATAATAGTATGCTTTAGCGCTATAAAGCAAACCTCTACACTTTATATAATAAATAAGTACCTACCTTCCGACTGTTGCCCGCGTTCTTCGTGCGTGCGTTTTTCTGGGTTTATAAGGCATGGTTGTCATCAAGCAATGGCCTGTCGTAAAAAAACGATGAATTACCTTTATTCTATAAATCTTTTTCTTTTTTCAACTGTGTTTATATTCTAGGTATTTTTCACAGTGTGCGTTTTTATAGTCACCGAATACAGTCGCTATCAGTTATCAGTAATTTCTCCGTAATGTAAAAGTGTAACAGAGATCAGTGAATTAGTTAGCCGCCCACGCGGTTAATCTGGAGATAACAGAACGCAATGTTATCAACTTACATGTTTTTTATCTGTGCTCCAAGATACAAGTAACTATACATTCTAGTGATTTGTAAATGAGGCAGTTAAATGTACCTCATTTCGCAAAAATCTTTCAACGGGTACATACCACCACCATAGTCCGATAAAACGGCAGCTCCTACACGACCGGAAAGATATTAGATGCAGGACTGAACGCTTAACGTGCTCTCTGGGGCACGGAGCTGAATCTTTACCAATTTCCAAACTACGGAAATGTACTCAAAGTTTCTTGATAGAAAACCCCTATGCTATTTAGTAGCGCGATCGAACATATACCTACTACGGTCTAGAACCAGCCATTTTATTTTGTGTAAGAACTGGTCTGGGAAAGCACTACGACCATTCTTATTTCTGCTGCTAAAATACAGCCGCTAAGCAGCATTGTTGCAATGATGGGTGTTGAAGCGCGTGGATGCCGGTGTAATTACAGGGTTCATATCTATCTACGCCTCAGGTTGATCGGCACAGAGCAACACTTAGAAGGATATTCCATAATACATTATGAAAATTAAGCTTCATTTGCTATACTCCATAAGTCAACATTCAGGAGATGTTTATGCTCAAAGTCCAAAAAAGTAATAATAATAATAATAATAATAATATTTATTTATTTGCCAAATTGTGGGTACATGACAAGAACACATTTCATTAAACAGACCCTTCACAATCGACTGTTATAGACAGTGTGCAAATGTTTATAAAAATAAAAAAATAAAATATAAATTACATTACAATTTAAATACAATAATCAGAAATAAGTAATGATGTCATTTTAAATTAATTAGGCGAATAATACAATTACAAATGTTGTTATACAGTTATAAAAGTTAACTAAGTAGGTATATTGCTGTCACTAAGGTATTCTTGTACACTATAATATTTTTTTTTCTTGAGAGTATCAAAAATTGCTCGCTTGAATTTTACTAGTGATAGATTTTTGTGACAGTCCGGAAATTTATTGTACAAAGTAATAGCCATACAAAATGTAACTCGGTTATAGAATTGCTTGTTTTACGCTCTTGTACAATCTACTGATTTTTTTAACAATTATGTCTATGTATAGTCAACATACTCCCGAGGATGCTCTGTTTTGCACTTTCCATCAGGTAAGGTCTGGTCAGGTCTTATTAACTAAAAAAAGCTGGTTGTCTGTAAAGTCGGCTTACTGACGATAGTTGAACGTGACAACGTCGTAAGAAAATACTGATGGAATGGTTGCATTTTTCAAAAGAAAATTTTAATTTTATTTGTTTGATAGATATTATCGTTGCTATAAACAATTGACACCACATTCACTTTTCACTGCACTTCATCCTTGCCAAAAACATGTAAATGTATTATTGTATAGAAGCTTTCCACGCGGACGCAGCGCTCACTCAAGAAGGAGAGAGACAGATGTCGAACGCGGAGGCCGACTGTGCCTCTTTGTCGCTCGTTCCGCGCTATCGCTTGCACTTCAAGCCTTGAATGGAACGCCTCAGATGGAGGTAACGCCGCATACGTCATGTTTTTTCGTGCGTGCAGCCGGCTCCATCGTATTATAAGACGTTGTCACGTCAAAAAACATAAAGAAAAACATTTCCACTCGTGCGCCAATGCTCGGAGAGTTGATAAAGCTGTGTGAGAAGATGCATTTCTATCCTTTCCTAGGTTAGAAAAGGGTCTGTGCGAGTTTGTGTCACAACAGAGAGGGATATAAAACTTATATCCACCATGTTGCTACAATAAGAGTTGCCTGGCTTAGAAAACAACGGAAAAGTTGGTTGTGGGCTTCTTTTGTACTAGTACTGAGCTTTCATATTCGGGCTCTAGGTCTTCTCAGCACTAGAAATAGAAAAAATGAAACAACTGGCGGGAGGTTTCGGCCGTGGCTAGTTGCCACCCTACCGATCCCAATAGGTCCATCTTAGATTGAAACCTTACGCACCTTACGCAATTTCACCACCAGGTGAAATTACGCAATACATTATTTACGCAATTTCACCACCAGGTGAAATTGCGTTAAACTTGAAGTGGAATAAAAAAAAGGCAAAACGTTCTACATCCAATTCAATTTTGCTGGAGCTTATCCAAACTAAGTATCTTATCGCAAAACACAGATTATACAGGTACGGATAAATTAATATACAAACAAAACGTATGTGCATAATGACAAAACCAGGTTGCCTTAATAAAAATTTCATACTTAGTATTTACACTAATTTTCCACCTGACATCATTATTTGTTGACGATTGTTTTTAGAACGTTTGAGATAGAGTGCTTTGAATAAGTTTTAACCTGTTCTCTGTCTTTCAATTTTATTGTACGGTTTTTATATTCGAATGTTGTGGATTATCAGCTCTTTTTAGCTGGTATTGACGAACTCTCTACCGCAGCGGTAAACGCTTTGGTTTTAAGTGGGAGGTCTCGGGTTTAATCCCCGACAGGGTTGCCCCTGTACGGAATTTATAATTTCTAATTTTTCTCTGGTCTGGTGGAGGCTTCGGCCGTGGCTAGTTGCCACGCTACCGACAAAAAAGTGTATAAGATTTAGCTTTATGTATTTACCTTTTCTGCTTTAAGTTGCTTGGAAGAAATTACTATGTAGCGATAAGGTTACAAAATTGTACTATCTTGCTCTGTGTGTATATCTCTGTAGCTACTTTTGTCTCTGGTCATTCATTCATTTAGCGTTCCGGTACGATGTCGCGTTGAAATCGATTAGGGGTTGTGTTTAATATAACTGCCATGCCCCTAACAGGTTAGCCCGTTACCCTGTTAGACTGCATCATCACTTACCAGCAATTGAGATTGCAGTGCCTTCACTGCAATCTCAATTCTGCAATTTCGCGAAAATATATGCGCGTGCGCAAAACCTATATCATGTAAACATATCGTCATGGTCTGTAACTCTATACAATAGCCTGTGCGATCTAGATGTCCTTGGACCTTGACAGATTATACCTATCAGACTAAATGTTTCCTAAATCACTTAAATGAAATAGTTTTGGACTTTTATTTAATTATGTTGATGTAGATAATGGAAAATATTTTGATCACCGGATCTATCCAATAAATAATAGGGTAGCTTTATTTGCTTTAATGAAATCTTTTTTAATTATTCCTAATATACAAGTGTATGTACGAGTATATAATAGATTGTCATAGAATAAACACAGTAATAAGAACGTACAGAAACCATGTACACGATTATTATTAAAGAATCAAAAACCACTCCACTTTAGTAGTGTTTCTCGAACAGGGCGGTTAGTCACGTCTTACCATTTATCAGTTGATAGTTATTATTATATTCTACCTCTAATGTTTGAGACAATGGGATTTTTTTGAGCTAGCTGCATTCCGCAGGGCGTTTTCATTGTTTTTGGACACAATGAAAATCATGGCTGAATGAGGGTTCTGTACGTTCTTAATTCTGTGAGAACAAATATTATCCTGGAACAGCAACCGGGAAATATAACGACGGGATTCTGAAAAATAATCTTTGATACCTATCCAAGAAATAAGATATTTTATATCCTGAGTGAACACGAACGTTTTCCATAAGATTAAAAAAAAAAACCCGAAAAATACGCGGACTAAATTGTAGGTAAAAGCTAGAAATCAAGAGATGGATTGGTGAGCTTATGATAAATGAAGACGACGACTGTATATCCAGTATTGATAAGGTACTAAAAGAAAAGGAAAAAATATAAAGAAGTTCCGCCTAGACTGTAGGCAAAAACAAATTTATGAAAACCGAGCACCTAAGTGTCGCAGAAAAGAAATATACAGTCGGAAATCTTGAATACTTGATAAGTATCAGTAATAAGTATAAATTATTGCCAATTAGATATGTATCATTACATCGGGTACCTATCTATTCATATAACGTAGGTATTTATACCTAACGCTATTGTGTTTTCAGCTAAACGTGATCAGAGTATGCGAGTCGCTGCAAAAAAACGTGCTTTGAAACAAAACTACGAGGTTTTGGCTTTGGCTTTAGTATGAATTTCACGATTACAATACGACAATAGCGTCGGTGACGTTCCAGTTTTTTTTTTTTATAAGACTAAGAGTCGAAGTTGGAAAATGGTGGCATCGTAGTTTCATGACATTAATTTCGTCTACATTTCACGTATAAGCCTGTAATTTCATAATTTTTATTATTATTAAATTCATTATTGCACACACAAAAACAAAATACAAAAAGAAACACAATATATGAAATTTAAAAAAAAAATAGTTTAAGTGTGCAAAGGCGGCTATCGCTAAAGCGATCTTACCCAGAATGTAGTTTAAATAAGTAAAGGTTATTTATTTTATTTGGCATTAATTTTTTTATTTGCTTGATTTATAATATCGCACTAAGAAATATACGGTGCATGATTAGGTACCCTAGTCAAACATTTTACACTGGCGCACACGCAGGTAACCGAGTTGCTAACCCACTCTCGAACCTAATGATGAGGTAGGATCTCGCAATATTTTTTTACATTTTACATCCACACGTGATTAAAATCGTGCGCAGATAGTAGTAGGTAAATACTACGGCAAAAGTGACCTTAGACATGACGAAATCGTTGTGTGATAAGATTAAAATTTCGTAGTACAATGAGTTACCTCAAGATTTACAATGTTTGCTTCTAGGTTATACCAACGCATGTGATGGTTGACTCAAACTCGTATCAGTAATTAATTTATTAGCAGTACCTATGTGAAATACGTCAATTTTTGTCCTGTTTTCGGCCTCTCTTGGACTAGTCTCTTACATGGTTAACCAATTTAGTTTAATTATACTGATCCGATGGCTTTACGTGCTCTCTGGCAGTTGGCACACTATTTGTTATTGATATATTAATGAAATTACTGAATATTCTCGTCCGCTTATAAAAAAAACGGTGGCTGTGCGTTGATAGATCATCAAACTGTTTGTCATTAAGATAGCTATTGTGACGTAGGAGTCCGCTATAAAAGTTTTAATGATAATGCAAAAATCTAAAGAGGTTTGAAATTGATATCAATCTCTCATAACGTTATAAAACCGCAGCCAAAAGCCTAATATAAAATCGTAGGATCTAAAAGAAAAGGAAAAAATATAAAGAAGTTCCGCCTAGACTGTAGGCAAAAACAAATTTATGAAAACCGAGCACCTAAGTGTCGCAGAAAAGAAATATACAGTCGGAAATTAATCGACTATAAAAAAAGTTATTATGGTTTTTATCATACTTATCAGTATACGTCTAGCCTTAGTAGGTATCAACATCACATCAAATCTCAATTCTGGGTCATCATAATCTAGTCTCAGGAAAAACATCTGGTCATAAACTTGGTATCATAAACAAGGTTAAGAAGTTTTCGCCCACTAAAGATTCCAGATTCAGGTCAGAACTAGATTTAAGTATAGCAGTTCAAAGATTTAGTCTCGTAGCGCTACCGCAAATAATATAAGCCATATCGCTGACATATGAATAATTCCCCAGCTTGGAGCACCAGCGCAGTATTCCCTGTTTATCAGTTTTTTCAAGATATTACTTCCTTGAATGTGCTTAGGAGATTTTAATTTTTTTTTTCTTCGTCTCGAATCTTACAACTTTAATCATACTTATTGTTGATTCTTCCACAGCGCTGGAATCCCAATGTGGTTGGCATGCAATCAACCTTCACCACAACATACAAGCGGTACAAAATTGAAGCGAGTCCATCAGTGTCCAGATTTACTGTGGTTCAGATGATGTATGAATGAATGAATGGATGAATGCAGATACTTTCATTGTACACCACAAAAGGTACATAGAACTGAAAAACAATTTCAACACAGAGTATACAATTTTGTGGGCTAATCGCTAAATAGCGATCTCTTCCAGGCAACCAATGGAGGATATGATAATGATAAAGTAAGGGTTGTACTTTAAAAATATTCCATAAACCGTTGAATTACCATAGTCTATTTATAATTTTCCTTAGCGCTGACGTATACATGGACTTTGCTCCATAGAGAAATTAACTCGGAAAAACAATACTTCTAACGCACATGCTTGCACAATGATATGTTGCTCTCGACACACGTGTCCGTGGATTTTTAGCTGTTAGCTAGATACGTGATTTAAGTCTTATATGTTTTGTTGATCGCTTGCTCAGCCTTAAGCCCTTCTCATTGTGGGATGGAGGAGACCCGTGATCCGACACATCTGTAGGTTTGAGTGGTTGACTCAAACCTACAGATTAACGGCCGATTGTAATTCGGTTTTATAAGTTTTGGACTGAAACGTCTTAACTAGATTCTTATTTTGAACTAGTTTTGTTACCCACGTTTTTCTTACGTGTTTATTATGGTCAACTCTCGTTTTTCCCTGGAGTAAAAATAGCCTATGTTACTCTCCGTTCTTTCAACTAGTGAAGAGTTTTGTAGGCTTCATCCACAGAATTTAGAACATGCCGATCCCTCATTCAGCCATTATTGCATGCAGTGCATTGTGTCCAAAAACATTGAAAACGCCCCGCGCACGTCTCACTTCACATGCTATCTCACAGACTTTGAGAGAGGAATGTTGCTAGCTCACACTTTCCTATTTTGCCCCGTTATGTTTAAACGTTTAGAACCTTAGAGGTAAAATAATTATTCTAAACTGCTAAATGGAATAAAGTGACTAACTGACTGTTCGAGAAACACTATTAAAGTGAAGTGGTTTTTGATGCTTCAATATTAGTCTCGTACACGGTTTCTGTATGTTCTAGTGTTGCCCAAATTCAGTCTTGGTCTTGCAGTCTTGGTCTTGTTCTTGCGTTTTTGCAAGACCAAGACCAAGAACAAGACCGCGTATTTTTAGCAAGACCAAGACCAAGACTGACCGTGCAAGACTTGAGCAAGAACAAGACATAGCCTGCAAGACTCTTGCGTCTTGCAGCTAGGACTTAGCGCTATTTCACGGAGTAGTTAGGTGTAACAGTTCGGTGTATAGGTAGGTAGGTACGCTTAGGAATTCTATGAGACGCAAAAAACTATATCAAAGAATATGAAAAACTGGACCTATGCGCATTACGACTAATACCATAAACATAGCGAATAAAAAAATATCTATTAAAATCAAACTGAGTGCATGCATAGTTATGTTTTAACCATCGGCACTTTGATAATGCGGCATCAAAGGTTTTGTACTTACTTCTCAAAGAAATTTGCCGCTTTTCGGAAGTACATGGTTATGATACACGCGCCGGCGGCTTCTTTTGAAATTTAAAACAATCGTTGCCGCCGAGCCGAAATCATAACATTTGACACTATTCATGCAAAATAATTTCGAATTTTAAGAGTACCTACAGGTGTTCCAAAGAATAAATAAGTTTCAGAGTGCTTAGAATGAAAATGAATACATTATACTGATCACGCAAGTAGTATTATGATTAGGATAAAATGGTGAGGATAGGTAGTAGATGTCATAATAATTCATTCTAGTAAGTAATTATAATATTGATTACTTATATGGTTTTAAACTAATTACTTAGGTACTATTATTGTACATTTAGTCATTATATTTCTTAAGTTTTTACAAGAAAAAATAGCAAAAAAGTGTTCGAATATCTCTGAGAGAGATGATGAGAGTAAGTATTTACTAGCTGTGCCCGCGACTTCGTCCACGAGGAATAGTAACTTTGGAGGTATAGTGACGTTCAGGATTTATTTATTTATTTTAAAACTTCTGTCATCAAACATACAAACGAACTCTTCAGCTTTATTCAAATAAATGATAAATCGTAAAACTCTTTTATTAAATTTCTTATAAGTTGAGGGTTCAATCTCTTTCTAGACAGATAAGTATTGTTCTTTAATAATACAGTCAAGTTATTGTAATTAATTTGTTTTTTTACATGTTTTAGCAAATGTAAGCTTATAAATCATAAATGTTTATTAAGAAACAGTTACTTCCATGGAAAACGACATATAGGTCAGTTGATTTTTCGAATTTCTTATCAAATCTTCAGTTATTTATTAATCTGCTTGATCTTTACTATGGCTATGTTAATTCAAGCTCACAATGTTCCAATTCTAATACGTTTTTCTAAGATTTAAAGTAAACTTTAATAAATAGTAATAGACTAATAGGTAATTGCAAGACTTGCAAGACTCTTGCTGCAAGACCAAGACCAAGACCAAGACTGGGAGCGCAAGACCAAGACCAAGACCAAGACCAGGTGTATTGGCGCAAGACCAAGACCAAGACTGGCTAAGTCTCGTCTTGTTCTTGCATTTGGGCAACACTAGTATGTTCGTAATTCTGGGGCTTCATCTTAGACAAGGAGCGTTTGGAACCCACACTTGTGGAATTGATGTGATTTTCAAATCAAAACTTATTATTTTTTGATACTTAAATACTTATTCAAAACAGACGGTCAATGACAGTCCTAAAATTAATTATTATGAAGGAAAATAGTTATATTTTTAACGAAATCGAGGCATTCAAAGGCAACTGTCACTTTTGTCTAACGACCGCTGGCAGAGTGCCAACTTGCGGAGGTGTTGATAAACTTGTAAATAATCATATTTTCATTCAAAAAGCGAAGGTTCTGTCGAAACAGAACGTAATTTCGGCTGAGTTTTGGTACCTAATAATCATTTCTTTATTCTATGGGAGATACAGGATTCAATCCTGACGAAGATTTAGAAGATAGATTTTTATTTGAAGATCGTTTTTTTTAAAATTCATCGATTTCGTGTTCACTATACACTATATAAGTCTTTGTCCCTTTTTTAAATAGACCCACTCAATAGTCTCATAAAACAGCCTAAAGTCGCAAATATGTCTTGACGATGACTACATAATCGTATGGTAGCTACATCATTACAAATCATTGAGAAATTTAGGAGTATTTTCACGAAGCGTAGGTACATCCAAATTTGCGGTTTTCTTACTTTCTTGCTGTTTTCGATTCTCTCTCTGTAACTGAGGCGATAAGTTATTAATAATATTATATTTGTCGGTATTTAAGAATTTTCAGAAAGCTATACTAAAATTAATCAATTGTAAAATCGGAATTTGTATTTTAAGCTCCTTTTTATAAAAATAGCTATATCGCATACCCTACTGAATATGCCTATAACCTATTAGCCTAGTCGGCAAGTTGAAAATAGTACAAAATAGAGCTCTTAAAATTATGTGCGATAGCTCATTGGATCCGGAATGGCGCCTAGAAAAATGTGCCAAAAGCGTGCACATAAAAAATTGATTTCTTATATTTGAAATATTTTCAAAATACGAAATGCCATTTTTTTTCATCTTCAATTGATTACAACTTTTGCAATGTTTTATTTGTTAATACACGTTTTTGGCACATTTTTCGAGGCGCTTTTCCGCAGTAAGTACTATTTTGTACCATTTTCAACTTGTCGACTAGACTATATCCACTGAGGTACTAAGAAATGACGTCAGTGGACCTATCTATTAAAGAAAATATAACAAAACCCAGCCAAGGAAGTAGAGGTTTCAAAAAAATGTTAAAGACATCTGATTAAAGATCGGTAAAAACTTGAACAAACTGCGCGAACTTTTTTCTGCGCATCCATAAGCATTGTGTTTTTTCACATGATTGCACATTGCTAGGAAACTGTTCCGCCTGACCTTTGTAACGTGCATCAATGCGTTAATTACAGTAAATTAACTCTTTTGCGTTGTTATACCCTTCCCATTTTCATAGAATATTTTTCTAGGGATCAGCCATTCATAAAGTCATTTAAGTCTGTCAACCAATGGACCTCCACTTGTGGACAGAGGTCTTCAATCATATCAACCTATTACCGGCCCACTACAGATCTCCTCCCACAGTGAGAAGAGGTTAAGGCCGTAGTCCACCACGCTGGCCCAGTGCGGATTGGTGGACTCCACATACCTGTTGAGAACATTATGGGGAACTCTCAGGCATGCAAGTGTCCTCACGATGTTTTCCTTCCCCGTTGAAGCTAGTGACATTTTAATTACTTAAAACGCATATAACTTAGAAAAGTTAGAGCTGCGTTCTGGGATTCGAACTCGACCCGCCGTAATTGAAGTCGAAGTCCTGTCCATTGGGCTATCAGCGCTTCTCTCTTTGAGGTCTTTAATAGGGAGCTCCTAAAACCAAGGTCTTGTGCCGCTTGGGTCCAGCGGTTCCCTGCTACTCGGTTCATGTCATCCATCCCATCTCGTCGCTGCGTACCGAGGTCGCAATTCCAGCACCTCAGGACCCCAACCAATGGATGGTTCTCGGAGCTATGTGCCCCGCCCATTGCCACTTTAGCTTGATCACGTAGTGATACTCTAAGCAGAGCTCTCTCAATCGCCCGGCTATTGACTAGCCCGCTTCCATCTTAGACTACATCATCACTTACTGACATCAGGTGATATTTCAGTTAATATTGCAGAGTCTCGGGCACTAGAAAACTGCGTCTCGATCATGGGGAATAGGGTAGAATGATCCTTAAATAGGACAGATCATCCACCTGTTAATGGCGGGCGCCCCGCAATAAATGCATAACAATATAATATGAAATGTATTAATCATGTCTATTTTAAATATGGAAAGTTTTTTCTTGACTTAACTATACCTAGGTCTAGACTTTTTTTATCCCGAAATCAACTAAAATCTAAAGGATTAAAGCGAGATTAATAAATAAAGTTTCTAGATTAACACCCAGAAACTAAATCGAGCGTGCATTTCCGACGTTCCTATTTCCGTAAACAGGGCGCGCCCTTACGTGCAATAATATTGACATGTAATCGCGAGGGACCACCCTTGGTCACACCCTGCGTCCTTGAGGCGATGGATATCAACAAACGAGTTAGGGCTTTGTAAGTAAACTTGGAAATTGAATTACGTATGAATACTTATCCACTGTTTTATCACGCTCTGACATTTGAAAAGTGCTTTCAGTTGAAGTAGGACAAAATATTGAACTGCGACTCCCTCATTAGGTATACCACCTTTGGGTAGTAGACCAAAAACCATAACTCTTGGCTTTTACCACTAAAGTACCAATTTACTAAATCGTTTTTTTATGACTTAAATTTGTTTATCGTGAGGCTTTTAAAGATTTAGTTTTGAGTATTACTTTTTTTGCTGCCATTGCATATTTTAGTTGGTACCAAGAAGCCATCAAGTTTTAATTCCGAGAGGCCGCGTTGCTAAGGCTTCAGTCCGTGCTCTTGGCAACAACTCGTTTTGATTGCTTATTACTAACTCACAAACTTGTGTCTGTCTTGTTATATTTTATCATAAATTAATTAAACTCCAGTACGCATTTATTTCTAAAGACTAGCGGACTCGGCAGACCCGGTAAAGCAGCGCCACCTACCGGGTCCAATGTTTTTTTAAACAAATACGGAACTCGTTGAAATATACATACAACGTTTTATCAAAATCGGTCCAACGGTGTTTAGGAGCAGCTATCAAAGAATGTAATATGTTAGTATATTTCACCTTTTAAACCTTGTGTTGACTTCCAAGAATATTTCAATACCTAATTTAACCAAATCGGTCCAGCTGTTCTCGAATTATAGTGAGACTAACTGACTAACGGAGGTACCTACAGCAATTCATTTTTATATTATTCAGAGAAAAGTTTTAATATTTTTTTGTATATTTGTTTGTAATTATTTCGTCTAGGTATAGAAAGCTTAGCTACTACTATTAACAATAATATTACAGCCCGAAATAATAGTAACATTGTTAAACAGGCCAGTAGAAAATATTTTACCGATATGCTTTACGCCCGCGCAAAAATATTAGTATTTTATATCTAGATCTAGAATAATTCGCGAAGCCATTAACCTTTCTACCGTAAATAAGCGACAATTAAGCCTTTAAGTCAAAAATCATTTAAAAATAATAGGTGATTCGCAAACGTAAAATTAAAACGTAAATTATTAGACATAGAATATCATTCCTTACAAAAAAAGTTGTTTGGATGTTATCTGGATGCATTGTATATTATGTAATAGATTTCGTTTTAAATCTGTGGCGCTCTATCGAGTGTTTTTAACTTGATATTACTTACGTCGGGTGGTACCCTTTACCTACCGCGTGTTTAAACGAGGGGAACAACTAGTATAATATAAATAAAAACATGTGTGTACACACGTTAGAAGTTATACTTCTTTGGCGTAACAAGATAAAAATCTTCTCATAATTCTATCTTTCGCCTTATTCTACGTTTGTAGAAAAAATGACACTAAAAATAGAAAAAAAGGTATTGTTTGAATTATTGAAAGTCAACTTTTTAGAAAAACCTTTTTTAGAAAAACTTAAATGTTTACTATAGCTAACTTCATGGTGTCTGTTTTTTGTGACGGTGTGCTTCTTAAAAACTTACTCTCACCATTTTTCAATAAAGCGCCTATAGAAGTATATCTTCAAAAAGCACGTAGAACTATTTCCCATCCTGCGTTGGAACAACGAGGTGGGTTTTAGCACTATTTTGACACCTAGCTTCTTCATTTGTAACTTTCCTAAGTGAAAAATAAAGTCGTAAGATTTCTAATTGTGTGAATGAGGTAATCCATGTAAAGTACCTATGTTATATTTATCCATATAGATAGCTACATAGCACCTTTATGACCGATTCAATATAGTGCAGGTGTTGCCGTACAGCCGTTTTTGCTAATTTCCCCGAACACGCGCTTTTTGACGTCACATTCAAATGATATTTTATTTTGGCGAACGAAGCTGTCTTCCTACGCGTTTAAGTTTTATAAAATAAGCTTACGACACGATGACGTTTTAAAATAGTAGTGATCTTGGAACATTGCTTTTTTAAATTATGTACCTACAAGAATGTATTTGGAGTTTGCGTTTGTCCCTATTATTTAAACCAAATGAGGTACCTAACCGTATTAAGAATACAACTAAGGTCTGACTATTAAGACATCAGAACTTAGTCCATAGTAAAATATTAAATCAATAACTAAGATAAACATAAGATTTTCTTAGTTCTCAGAGTGCTACAGGATTTATGAAATCATAATCAAACAAAAGTTCTAGGTAGGCACTAATAAAAAAAACAACTATTGCGAGAATAAGGCTAAATCCTAAACGTGAAGATTTTAATAAGGTCTGTCTTTAGATTTGACTCTGGGTCAAAGGGGTGCACAAAAGGGGCTCAAAAAAAGAAAAAAGCCTTTAAACGTACTTAACTTCTTTACAAAAATTTAGTATGCCCCTTATTTTTTTTTTCAAAATATTATTTTTGTTCTAAGACTTCCCGAGAGTTTTGTTTACTTCGTGATATACGAAATTTTGACCATTTTTTTTTTATGATTATTGCACGATTGATGTTGGTTAGCTTTACGATGTTTTTAGACAGATATTTTATGTGTGTAGAACATAAATGTATTAACGCCGGTACGGTCTAGTATTTAACATGTACGAACACGTATCATAAGACCCTGGATTCAATTCCCGGATCGAGGTTGAAAGTGTTTGATTATTTTCTCCGTGGAGAAAGGACTAAATGTTTATCTTCTACCACAATTTTATCGACTTGCCGAGTACGGGCGAATGGGTGGAAATGATACCCAATTAATTTACAAGGATTAAAAAGGGAAGACTCCTACTTTCGGTTGAGAAAATGTATCCTGCTAAAGATAGCCGTGATGCCATGCTAGCCGAGGGTAGATCTTCCGGGGGATTATCTAATTTTTATCTCGGGAAAACGAATGGTTTCCGGGAAATTAAAAATAAACGAAAATGGGCTACAGCTAATAAGTAGGTAGTATATTGTGTACTGTATACTTATAACTAGATATAGCAATGCTATATCCAAAACACGTGGTAATTGACGTTTTGGCTAGCGAACTGTGATTAGAGCGATATTCTATTCTTAGTCACAGACCAACGTGATTTACATGAAATCAGGTATATTTACATAAACGATTAAAAATATGTATAATGAGAAAAAAATTGAGTCTACACTGCCAATGTTTTTTCAATATACCTACCCGTTTCAGCACCGTGGCTATATACTTATTCTCTTTTGATGACATAAGATTTAGCTAATTTTTTGTAGAAAGAATCAGCTTGGCTTATCAGCACGGAAAATTTTTCAGTGTTTTGCGGCTTCATAGCGCTCTGACATGTCTTGTTAGTTGAAGTTTCGATATACAGTATATATAATACTAGCGGACCCCAGCGCCATCTGTCGGGTTGTTTTGTAAAACTAAACCATCCACACTCTTAACATTCAATTCGGTCCAGCCGTCTAGAAGGAGTTCAGTGACATACACACGTACGCAAGAAATATATATAAAGATTATATAAAGAAGCAGTGGCGTGCACTTCATACAAGCACAAAGGACTGCCTACCCTAGATTGTTTTTCCATTTCATGCCATCTGCCATTCATATGCATACCCAGGTCGAAAACCCTGTGCACGCCACTGATATATAGCCGTGTAGTGACGGCAGATCAGAATACAGTTTTCACCCCTCCTCCTCTTTCCGCAGGTGTCGTACTAGGCGACTAAGGGAATGTAACGGAGAACGGGTAGCAGCGTCCTTTATGCTACTACTACCATATAATGCGATCACCAACCCATTTACCCAGCGTGGTGATTGGACAAACCCTCCTGTTGTTGTGGGAGAGGCCGTTAGTCCATTAATATACTGTTGTCGTTGGGAGAGGCCTTTAGAGTTTAGTCCATAAGTGTACTGTTTTTTAGGCTGTCGATAAAAGACTAGATCTATAGATCGAGCTACGAAAAGTTGGTCAAGTATTGGTCAAATTATGCAGACCGAATCTATGACCGTGTTCTTAGCTTGATGTCGGTTAATTAATACGCGGGCCTTAGAGGCAGTTAGTTGCTCGCAACAATTCTCTAGAGCTGATTTCAAACAATTTCGTAGAGAATCTCAAACCAGGCACTAGTGTACTCCGAAGATGTATCCTCGGATTCTAAATCGTACAGACTTGAAGTTGTAACAGATTTTGGTCGGATTTGAAATTTAGGATTATCGGACTCCTTTCTAGTAAAATAACAAGTCCTATTTATATATTTTTCTGTTTACAAATATTTAGTTTTACGATGGGTGATATCGATTAGGTAATAAGAATTACTATTATCAATGATAGTAGGTATGTAGTACTGACCTATGCGGCTCTACGCTAATTCATCGATAGTCGATACTGTTACTAGATAGTAGATTAAATATTACAATAATCCCGTAGTTCATAACTTAAGCTTATAATCTCGTATAAATCTTCGGCTTAGTATATAACTATTCGACTTGAAACATTTAGGTTACTAAATACAAGAATGTGACTAAAAACAAAAGTGTTACTAACTAAAAGAATGTTACCAAGATATAACGTTTGTTTTGGACAAAATTCCACAGCTTGTGATCACAGTAAGATTATAAAATCATTTATTGTTAGTAACAATTATCTTGTTAACTTATTTACTTATTAAAATGTGTCAAACATATCTCCTTATTAAAGTAGGTACCCTCTTGAGGACTTGGTACCAACCGAACGCAGAGCTTCAAAAAGGGGTTTTCTCATTTATTGCTTAAAATTTTCAAAACACATTTAGAGCTATCGCGTATCCTGCTCAGCATTGATGCAGACCTCTTCCTTACGATTGCGTACCAGTCATCAACGTGATTCTCCGCAAACATTTTTGATGCACTGCAGAAAAGCGGTAACCCCATAAATACTCTGAAGCCATTATTGTACTGTATACGTAGGTCGTTATAGGCCCTCTACGTATGTAACAACCACAAACACACGTATGCACGTATAAAATAAAGCACTGTAAATAAATAGAATGCTCTAAGCACCCTTTTTCTCAAAATTAATGATTCAGTAATTAATTAAATAAACAATTGAAAAAATAATTTAAAACTAAGAAAATCTACCAGACTGCTAGTTTTTGTTATTTATAACAGTACCTAATTGACGGACTCGGCAGCAACACTTCATAGGGCATGCAAGAAGCCAACATGGCAACATGCCGCCCTGTCTCTATCAATTGGATGCGTAGATGCCTGTAATTACACCGGCAACTATGCCCTTCAGACCGGAACACAACATCGCAACACTCCTACTAAGCGGCAGAAATAAGCATGGCTATATAACCTACTTTTCCGGAACATTTTAACTACTTATATATTTTTTCTGCTTTCTTTATTTTCGAAAACAAATTGGAAGTGCTACGTTGTTTGATGTGACGTTTTTATACCAAATTGTTACTAAATACTCATTCCCTTTTTCCCTTCCCAGGTGGATTTGGCACTCGTCACTGGGTGACGTTCATGCTGTTCCTGGGGATGGCGAACGCGTACGTGATGCGCACCAACATGTCCGTCGCGATTGTCGCGATGGTCAACCACACCGCGCTGCCGGTCCACAAGGAGGCGGAGGACACTGAGTGCGGCAACGTTGATCCTAATGCCACTTCTGTGAGTTTTTTTTCTTAATCTCTTATGAATTTTGTCCAAGACATCTTCCATACACTTAAGGGCAAGAGTCTCCTCTTAGAATGAGGAAGATTAACATCAACATAACCATGCTCTTAAGGGCACGAGTCTGCTCTCAAAATTGTAAGGTAAGATTGGCAGAATTCACACGCCTTTAGGGACACTAAAAAAATTTCGGGCGTTCAGATTTCTTGTCAATGTTTTTTCATTAAAACCCTTTCTCAAAACGCACATTAACTGCGCCGTCGTGGACATTGGCTTGATTGGTTTGCCTGGAATTCAGGTCTTCAAAAAACAGATTGCAGGGATACCTACATAGAAATGTGCCCATTATAAACCGTATGCTCGACTTAGTATTAATTTCAGAACTAGGTAACCATGATTGCATTAAGGTGCCATTCCAAAAGAACTGTGCAAAGTTTTGTTCCTCGTTATGTATTTGAAACCGACGACTAAGTGTCGTTAGTTAAATAGGTAGTTCTTGCAGAATAGAATAAAGTAATTCCCTTCCTCGCTCATTTCATTATTTCCGCAATACCTTTTTCCAATAAACACTCCGACACCGGAGCATCTTTAGGAGACTTTACAATGCATATTGAGTTATTGCTAATTGAGTGCATTTCTGATCGTAGGAATAATAAGTCGTAGCGTTTTGATTTGATTTTATCGCCTGTTTTTCGCGGATGATAGCAAATTTACTTAACGTTCATTGTATATAATAGAATTCTGCAAAGTGCACCAACTTTGTGGTGGTAACTAAGCCAAGAATTTTGTTCAGGTGGCTTCATCACAAGACGGTTCGTTCGTGTGGAGTTCGACGCTGCAGGGCTACATCCTGTCTTCCTTCTTCTACGGATACGTCATCACGCAGATACCATTCGGCATACTATCCAAAAGGTTTGTAACTCTTTTATAGCATCGGTATGTTTACGAGGTTTCATTTTACTGTAAACAACAAATATTGAGAGATTGCGACGGGGCAGATGCTAATAGGAGATATAAATCTACAAACAGACATACTTGACGTTTCAAAAGTGCTTATATTACGCCTTACTTAAAATAATGAATTTTGAAAACAAAGCTTTCGCAATTATAATATTAGTAAAGATTGTGTATTTTTATTCCAAAATTTTAATAAATAACTGAGAAAACTTTACTGCGGTAAGTTTGTCATTCTTTTTTTATGGTGAAAAACGGAGAACCACTGAGTCAGAAATATTGTCAAGAATACCTGCCTATCTTTATTTCACTTAGAGAAATGGTCAAGAGTAACATACTTCAAATTAATGTCAAAAACTTTATCGACTTAGTATATTTAATAGGTAGATATAATATGTTGTTTGAACCTAATTTTAGAATACTCAGCAATTTAATGGGCAATCGTTTAAATCGATAAAAATCAATTCATTATATTATCGCTGTGAGGTTTACCATACCTATAGTTTTTGGAAGAATAACCCCAACTGAGTGCGTTGTAACTACAGTTGGCTTAGTACAAGATTTGCTTGCTTGAAATCAAGGATTCGTTATCGAGTATTAAACTCTGTATCGTCAAAGTAAAATGGACTTAATTTCACTCGTTTTAGAGTCGCAAATTTAAATTTTTGTTTTACAAACGTCCTATCAAAAGCCTGAGCTAATTGTGGGCAAAATTGTGCTTTTTGGATAGAAGCAGGCGTTACTTTACGGAATTACATAATATATTATGAAAATTAAGCTTAATTTCCTATACTACTTGAAAAGCAGAAGAATATTTATGGTGTAATTTATAATTTCTTCAACCCTTATACTCCACACCAAACAGATCTGAGCGGAGCGGTGACGGAGCATCATCAGGAGATGTTAACTTTACAATGAATTAATAATTGTTAATAATTGTTATTGTGATTAAAGATTAAATTGAGCTTTAAAATAAACCATATAAGATCCATTTTACTCCGATGTTCAAGTATTCCATACTCGAAAGAGCATCTTCGATAGTGAGCAAACGAATCTTGTACTATGGCTACAGACAATAATGTCGGCTGGCGTTACCGAGAATCGAAGCGTACGTTGGAATGTTTCATTAAAATTCGTACAAATGCAAACTCTTGAACTTATTGTTTATGTTTGTTTAGTTTGAAAGTAAACAGATTGATTTTCAAGTAATTATAATATTTAAAACCCTGCGCATTCCTCAAGCTCATAACCATACTCCATCTTATATTATAAATGAGAAAGTATCTCTGATTGTTTATTTGTTTCTTTGTTGCACTGATTTTGACGAAATTTGGCGTATATATACAGCTTGCACTGAGAAGATGGGTACCTATTATCTCTCAATAACGTTTTTGGGGGATTTGGCGTGCACACGGTTTTCACCAGGTTAGGCATGAAGCAGAAAGATGGCGTAAAATAAAAAAAATCTACTCATATAAGTTATATGAACAATGTTGGGTAGGCAGTACTTTTGTGTAGGTATGAAGTGAACGCCACAGTATGCAAGGCACCTTAGGGAATATAATGGAGTACGGGCAGCAGAGTCTGCTGAGATCACCAACCCGTCTCCCCAATAAATAAATAAATATACTACGACAATATACACATCGCCATCTAGCCCCAAATTAAGCGTAGCTTGTGTTATGGGAACTAAGATAGCTGTTCAATATTTTTATGAATACACACAAATACTTATAATATACAGATAAACGCCCAGCACTGAAAAACAATCATGTTCATCACACAAACATTTTCCTAGGCCTTTCCTTTCCTTCCACGGCCTAGGACTCAGAAAGTTAGGTCGCTGCCCACTGATTGATTATGGCCAAACTCTCCTTTTGCGAAAGGCCTTTAGTCCAGCAGTGGACTATAATTAATGTTACAAAAAAGAGGGTTCCAGGAGACTATTGGCTATTGGCATGGGTAGAAGACTATTTTCTCCCCGGTGAAAGGATAAAAATTGATCTTCTCCCACAGCTTTATCAACTCTCAGAGCATTGGTACACAAGTGGAAATTTTTCCAAATAATATTTATGTAATAATAAACGGGGGTAAAACTGATCTTCTCCCACAGCTTTATCAACTCTCTGAGCATTGGTACACAAGTGGAAATTTTATCCTAATAATATTTATGTAATAATAAACGGGGGTAAAACTGATCTTCTCCCACAGCTTTATCAACTCTCTGAGCATTGGTACACAAGTGGAAATTTTATCCAAATAATATTTATGTAATAATAAACGGGGGTAAAACTTATCTTCTCCCACAGCTTTATCAACTCTCTGAGCATTGGTACACAAGTGGAAATTTTATCCAAATAATATTTATGTAATAATAAACGGGGGTAAAACTGATCTTCTCCCACAGCTTTATCAACTCTCTGAGCATTGGCACACAAGTGGAAATTTTATCTAAATAATATTTATGTAATAATAAACGGGGGTAACCTCTCCTATTCTCTATTCACATGCTTGAGCACGGACACGTTAATTATACCCTTAAAATCGGAGGATATAATTTTTGTCTCCTGCCTGTGCAAAGTCAAAGTCAAAAATATCTTTATTCAAGGCCCATAGGTGGCACTTTTGATGCGTACATAAGAATAACACGGTAGTGAGATGATGGCGTTCATACCTGATGGGTTCCAAACGCGTTCTGGTCTAAGAAGAAGCCCACAACAAACTTAGCCGGGTGTATTTTTTTTTGTTATCATCATCTCACAATGTCATTTAAAATTATTAGAAGAGCAACCTGGTTAGAGCAATAATTCACAACCAAGCTTTTTTATGCAAATAGGTATTGTATTTGTAACCGCGATCCATTTGCTTTATTAGCTATGTTTTACATTTTATGGCATCTACTTATTGCTAAAGGCGGCACTTTAGCACTTTACGACCGGACATAAAATTTGCATTTGTGATATCCAATAATGACAAGTGCATCTCGTAAAACACCATGAGGTTTTGTTGACCTGTTCAACTGTGTTATAGTTCACGTATTTACCTTTTTTATCAAGCGGCCTTAACGTTAATAAATTACAATAGCATATATATGTATTGCAATATTCTGCTATTATAATATACCTACTAATATACTAGATAGCCGCGTACATATCGTAGTTAGTAGCCGTACTTACTGTTTGAAGAATATATATAAATAAAACAAAGAAATAAATATATTACGACAATACATACAGCACCATCTAGCCCCAAAGTAAGCGTAGCTTGTGTTATGGGTACTAAGATGATAGATGAATATTTTTATGAATAATATACATAAATACTTATAATATACAGATAAACACCCAGACACTGAAGAACATTCATGTTCATCACAATAACATTTTCCAGTTGTGGGAATCGAACCCACGGCCTTGGATTCAGAAAGCAGTGTCGCATATGGCCCACTGCGCCAGTCGGCCATATGTTTTTTAATTACTGGGTTTCAGTGTATATTTGGCCCTGCCTCCCTCCTATCTCAGTAAGTACCAATGCATGTCTCTGGGATGTGAGACAGCTCTGTGCCATATTTAGTCGATGCAGCAGTTGAGCCGAGCATAGGTAACAAACAAACAGACAGACACATTTTCACATTACTAATATTAGTATGGATGATATTGCTTACGTAAGTCAACTATCAAAATATTAGGACAATAGCTAGTGCATCGCAAGATCAAAGACCGCACTACAGTTTGATATAAACCAGACATCACGATTTAATTACCTATATGATCTAAAAGCAAACCACTTGTAAGTGTTGATAATATAATTTACCGGAATTAAATAATAAGTCAATCTTTAAAGAAGAATGTATATTTAATGAAGAATGCCTATAATGACTACGCTGGGCACACGGGTTGGTGATCGCAGTAGATTGTAATAATAGCACAGAGTATGCTGTTGACCGTAGTCAAACTCAAAGTCATCTATACACATATATATACTAGCGGACCCCAGCGCCATCTGTCGAGCTGATTTGTGAATCTAAACGATCCAGGGTGCCACCCAAACGCATACCAAAAAATTCATTCAAATCGGTCCAGCCGTTTAGGAGGAGTTCAGTGACATACACACATGAATAGATGACTTTGAGTTTGATACTTTGAGATATAAATATACAAATATAAATAATATAGAAATAAATACATATATGTATGTATGATACATATTTGTATGTATTTATTTCTATATTATTTATATTTGTATTAGCTATTTATGTATTATCGTTTTTATATGTAATTGATATAGATCATGTTATGACATTTTTTTTAAATATTGCACTATCCCGTTTCCATAATCATTTATTTTTTTCTTTCATTAAGGGTTGTCTGGAGGATATCGCTTAAAGCGATAAGATCGCCATTGCGCATTTTCAATTTTAATTAATTGTTTGCAATAAAGAATTTATCTATCTATCTATAATCTTAATATTATAAATGCGAAAGTGTGTTTGTTTGTCCGTCAATATCGCAGCGACAGAGCAACGTGAATTAGTTGATGTGAATTTTTGCAGTGGATTTGTGAAAAACCGTAATAAACACGGAGAAGAAAGCGTGCAGCAACAAACAAATAGGATATCACTGGATCCATAGATAGTTTATACAGCTTGTGTCACCTGTATATATTATCTATGGCTAGTACCTAAATTTATATTGTATCTCGTCCAACAGATATGGCGCTCGCCTGTTCCTGGGCATCGGCATGTTAATCAACTCGGTGTTCGGGCTTCTGGTTCCGATAGCCGCTGAGGCTGACTATAAATGGCTGATCTTAGTTCGGTTCATCCAGGGCTTGGGAGAGGTATGTTTTTAATTTAAAAAATCGTTAATTACAGGTATTTTGATGTGTATCTTTTGGTGACTTGCCAGTGGAGGCAAGTCCAAACCACCGCGTCAAAGATGCGACCTTATCGTTCAAGATTGCGTCAAGCGTGCAACCAATTACAAGAAACGCACGTTCGTGAAAGTCCGGTGGTTGGTCGGGCCCTCGCTTAAAAAGGACCTGATGCCGTCACATCAAATGACATGACGCTCTCTTATGCCGTCATGCTAACGCTCTCGACTTTATTGTATTTGTGCACGCTTGTATTACAGATTATAATATATACTAACGGCCAGTTTTATACAACGACCTAAAATGATTAACGAAACTCAATTCTTACTTATTATTTACTCCACTCCACAGCGTGGAGGGTCTAATCCCTTTATCTCAGCTCGGATAAGTGAGAACGTCTATGCCCAGCAGTGCAATGAACCATTAATAAGATAATTTTTTTCTTCTACAGGGTCCAATTGTACCGTGCTCTCACGCCATGTTGGCTAAATGGATCCCGCCGAACGAAAGGAGTCGGATGGGTGCAGCTGTATATGCCGGTAAGTAGACAAACTTTTAAGAGATTTCCTAAATCTTGGTAATATTCCTCAGCAAACCACGAATTAAGTAATGGGTTCTATTCAAGGAAAGAATACAAATAAATATTCTGTAATGATTTATTTGGTTTGCAATTTATAATACTAATCTGAAACAACCATAGAAGGGATAAATATGCTTTAAAAGCTACAATGAAAAATTACGGATTTCATTTTACTCCTATAATTAAATAAATAAATAAATATACTATGACAATACATACATCACCATCTAGCCCAAAATTAAGCGTAGCTTGTGTTAGGGGTACTAAGATGACGGATGAAAACTTTTACTTATAAACACCCAGACACGGAAAAACTTTCATGATCATCACACAAACTTTTTCCAGTTGTGGGAACCCAAACCACGGCCTTGGACTCAAAAAGCAGGGTCGCTGTAAACTGCGCCAATCAGCCGTCAAATATAGAAAATATTATCGTGAAATTAATCCGCACCGCACAGCATGAAAGCTTTGTAGGACCTCTGTATCTTTACTCCGTCCTTTGGCTAAATGCTCTATGGTTTGTTGCAGGCGCTCAGTTCGGCACAGTTATATCAATGCCTCTGTCGGGTCTGCTCTCCGCGTACGGTTTCGCTGGCGGCTGGCCGTCCATATTCTACGTGTTTGGTCTCATAGGCACTGTCTGGTGTTTCGCTTTCCTGTTCTTCGTCTCCGAGGACCCGGAAAACTGTCCCAGGATCAAGGAGGCAGAGAAGAAGTACATCCTCAGCTCGCTGTGGGGAGCTGCTGGATCTAGCGTGAGTATTGATGCTTTTTTGAAAATTTTCATAATCTTTCTTAACTTAAGAATAGGTAAGATAGGCCTATATTCCATAAGTTGCTGTCGATGAAATATTGGAGATGTAGTTAAATGATACGAACACAATCTATTATCTAAAATTTTAGGACACGTTGCGTAGGTACATACAACCTGTAAATGAATAAATTATGTACGTGCCTGTGCCTCGCTGCGGTGGTTTCGAGGACGTTTTAGATTTTATTTAGTTTTAAATAGTTTATTTTAGGTTATATTTATAAAACAATTATTTTAAAGAATTATGTACTGTCTCTGTTAATTATCTGTTAAACCGAAAACCTAATAGTTTTTGAGTAAACCACTGCCATAGTTTTTACTGGAAGAAATCAGATACAGCCTATACATCACATGAATGTTACTGTATTAGGTATGCGTCGCATAGCGTAGGTACTATGCTCATGTCGTTCTTTTATCTTCAATAGGATTGTCACTAGCTGACCCGTGCAATTTCGTCTGCACAAAATCACTACCGGAAAACACGAATAAAATGACATTTTCTAAAAAATAATCCTAGCTAGATCGATTTATCGCCCCCAAAAACCCATGTATACTAAATTTCATGAAAATCGTTGGGGCCGATTCCGAGATTCCAATTATATATATACAAGAATTGATCGTTTAAAGATATAAGATAGGTAAACACTTAGAATGTTTTGAATTCGATTGTATGGAAAAATTCTTATGAAATATACTTATGCATCCATCAACATTATTTCTTAATTCGGTTACACGTTGTATAAGTAATAAGAACGACAAGAGTAAAATATTCTTGTTTTGAAATTATGAAAAAAAAACTAATAATAAATAAATAAAAAAAGTGACAGTTTCCATCAGCCTTTCAATACCTACCGTATATTTCTAAATGCTATTAAATATACTATTGAGAAGTTTTAATATCGAAAAAACTTTATTTTTTAACAGTCACCGCCCATACCCTGGACCAAGATTCTGATGTCCATGCCATTCTGGGCTATAATGTTGGCGCACATGGGCCAGAACTACGGCTACGAGACCCTGATGACAGAGTTGCCAACCTTCATGAGACAAGTCCTGCATTTCTCCATCAAAGATGTAAGTTTACCTGTACTCATTAGTTGTTTAATCTCCAAAAACATTGTCGTTATACCCTTCAAAGCTACAAAGAAAGATAAAGAATAAAAGAGATACTTAAAAGTTTGAAGAAATTTTCGTATTCCTTAATGTACTTACTCATAAAAATATAATTGTAAGCGGCAGTGGGTAGGACTTCATTTTCGGTGGGCTGAGTTCAAATCCTTGCACGCACCTACTTTTCCAAGTTACGTGTAAACACACGTAGCAAGCAATTAAAATATCACTAGTTTCAACGGTGAAGGAAAACATCGTGAGGAAACCTGCATGCCTGAGATCTTTCCATAATGTTCTCAAAGGTGTGTGTGGTATCCGCTAATCCGACCTGGCCAGTGTGGTGGACTACAGCCTTAACAAGGGGTTAAGGCCGTAGTCCACCACGCTCATTGTGGGAGGAGACCCGTGCCCTGTAGCAAGCCGGTTCGATATGATGATAAATAAATAATAAATAAATAAATATACTACGACAATACACACATCGCCACCTAGCCCCAAATTAAGCGTAGTGTTTATGAATAATATACATAAATACTTAGAATATACATATAAACGCCCAGACACTGAAAACATTGATCACACAAACATTTTCCAGTTGTGGGAATCGAACCCACTGCCCACTGCGTCAATCGGCTGTCAATCAAGTCAAGATAGAGATAATAAGCCAAACATAGGTAACAAACAAACAGACACTCTTTCTGATTTATAATATTAGTATGGATTGCTCTCCGAAGCACGTTGTTCGAGACCACCAATTTCGCAATTAGAATATACATATAAACACCCAGACACTGAAAAACATTCATGCTCATCACACAAAAATTTTCCAGTTGTGGGAATCGAACCCGAACCCTTGGACTCAGAAAGCAGGGTCGCTGCAAACTGCACCAATCGGCTGAAAGTGATGATGATTATGATGATTAATCATCATTAAGAAGTTATGCTTGAAAGTGATGTCGAAGTCTTAACCACGCACGTGATATATAATTAAATATATATTGACGACCCCTCTGGCGCAGCGGTAAGCTGTGATTTTATTTGGAAGGTCCCCGGTTCGTAAATCTTAATATATATAAATCTCTTGTCACGATGTTTGTCCGCGATGGACCCCTAAACAACTTAACCGATTTTAAATTATATTGGCACCGTGAGCAGTCTGTTCCAACTTAAGAGATAGGATAGTTTAGATTTTTAATTATAGTCGCAATTTTATTATATTGCAAATTATTTTTCTATAATTAATTGACAGTCACATGTTATATATATATAATACTACTATACTAATTTATGGCTTAGCGATACTGAATGCTTTAAATACAAAATCAATCGCAGACGAAGTCGCGGGCAACAGCTAGTATAATATATAATGTTAGCAAAACTGCCAGTGACTGTATGTTTCAAAAAAACGGATCCTAGGCTTTCCCCATATTATGCATTAGATATGTGTGAGCTATTTAACATCTCTGTGGAATTCAACTTGACAGACTTGATCTTCCAAAGTGCTAAGAAAGCTTTAATGTTTTGACCTCCTTGACGCATCCCCGGGCAGGAGCAATTTGAGAATTTACTATTTCTGAATTCTCTCTGGTCTGGTCCGGTGAGTTTTCGGCCGTGGCTAGTTACCACCCTACCGACAAAGACGTGCCGCTAACCACTGTAGCGTTTCGGGACGACGTCGCGTAGAAGGTTAGTTGTCAGGCTAGCCCGTTACCATCTTAGTGTTTAAACACACTATACCGAAAATACGCGACCGAAGCTCAGCGTGACTACGCCTGCAATGTATTTTATTAACTGATGACACACCAAACCGAAATCACGTCGCGACAGCCGAACTTCGGTCGGGCGTAAGTTCGGCAGCGATTCGGCGGCAATGTTTTGTATAGCAACACATTATAAACCTCAAAAATAACAACGGAACCTTAAGAAGATCACTTCGTTTTGCGTACTGTGTAGATAACACGGCACGACGCCACGACAACGCTTGAGACACTGAATACCCACCACACAAAGTTACACAACTGAATTTCTGCCGCGTAATTTCGGCTCTTATCGTGTGTCATATCAGCCGAATGCGTTGGAACGTAAAATCAGCCATGGAACTTCGGTCGCGTATTTTCGGCATAGTGTGTTTAAACACTTACGACTTCATAATCACTTACATCAGGTGAGATTGCAGTCGAGGCCTAACTTGTAGTGGAATAAAAACAGAACAAAACTACCTACGTATTTAAATAACGAACCAGTTCAGTAGACGATTTCGGTACCATTAATCATCTGGGCTGTCAAGAGGTCAAAGGCTGAATTGTCAATTGACCACTGAATCACAACGTACCTACTTCTGCGCTGGCGTCAAATTACACTGCACTGGGAAAATATCACATTTACCTACGTAATTAATCGAATTTAACGTCAAAGGAAAATGTACCTAACACGCCTGGAGTTAGGGTCCCAAATTACGCACTAGTGTTTTTTTTTTTTTTTACAAACGCTCCGCCATAAGCGCTGGCTGTATAAATGCGCCTTATTTTAGCTTTAAAACACGCCTGGAGTTAGGGTCGCAAATTACGCACTAGTTTTTTTTTTTTTTAGAAACGCTCCGCCATAAGGGCTAGCTGTATAAATGCGCCTTATAAGGCTTTAAAATAAGGCGACTATATAGTTTAACTTCTCAATATAGTTAATATTTTTAGATACTCCTTTTTTGCTAATACAATAAATAAAATTAATAAGTAAGCCATTCACTACAATATCACTACCATGGCTAGCATGGGCTGGAGACAGTTATCTCCCCGGGGAAATGATAAAAATGTATTTTCTCCCACAGCTTTTACTCTCAAAGCCCTGGCGCCCAAGTGAAAATAATATATGTGTAATAATAAACGGGGGTAAACTTTTTCTGTTCCATGTTCCCTTGCCTTAGCAGGAGGACACGTTAATTATCCCACCTTTGCTAAATGGGAAAATGGGAAACAGTTTGTAGGCTAGCAACTTTCCGCGGGTGTGAGAGTTGAAACGTGCGCAGGGCATTTTCAATGTTTTTGGACACTATGCAATAATGTCCGAATTTGGGTTCTGGTTTTTTTCTTCTTTTAATGGCGACGATGTGTTGCTTACCTCGGGACCGTTAATTATTACGATAAAAAAATTATGTTTTTTAATAAGTTATTAATTTTATAGTTTTTTTTTGTCTACAAATAAATCTCTAGCAAATCAATGAATGCTCTTGTTCCAGAACGGTTTCGTATCAGCTCTTCCGTACCTGTGCATGTGGCTCTTCTCAATGTTCATATCAGTAGTGGCAGACTGGATGCTGTCCAGCGGACGGTTCAACCACACGCAAGTCAGGAAGATCATCAACAGTATCGGTACGTTTATTTATTTTAATTTAAAAATCTTTATTGCTTAGTATGGGATAAATAAAAAAAAAATCGGTTGTCTGTAAAGTCGGTTTACTGATGATAGTTGAACGTGACAACGTCAAAAGAAAATACTGATGGAATGGTGGCATTTTTCAAAAGAAAATTTTAATTTAATGAGCGACAGAGAGGCAGATGTCGAACGCTGCCGAACGCGGAGTCCGATTGTGCCTCTTTGTCGCACGTTCCGCGCTCTCGCTTTCACTTCAAGGCTTAAATTGAACGCGATGCGTGCAGCCGGCTCCATCGAATTATAAGACTTTGTCACGTCAATATACATTAAAAAAAAATTAGAGGTAAAAGGCGACCTTATCACTAAAAGTGATCTCTTCCAGGTAATCTAAACGATAGGAATACACATGAGAGACGGGAAATAACGAATCGGGAATGTTTATTAAATGCAACCATCTTCATCATTAATATTAAGAAAGAAAGAGAAAGAAAAGAAATAAAAGAGATAGTTGAAAGTTTGATGAAATTTTCGTATTCCTTTTGATACTGTATAATAATATCATTGTACCTAATTCCAAAACGGATTTAACAAACGCATTATCTCTATAATGGCGTGAATCATTAAACATCATCCATGATCAGCTGTTCTGGTCCATCCATTGGCGGCATTGTAGTTTAAATCCAGTGCAGAATGGGTTTTTTATTATTATCAAGGCATTACCTGCCCACTTCAGGGCCCGTGGACCCTTGCAGACTGAGAAAGGTGAAGACCCTAGTCCACCACGCCGTGCTGGTCAAATGTGGATTGGAAGACTTGACACGCCATTGGAATATTGTGTAAAACTCTCATGCATGTAGGTTTCCTCACGATGTTATCGAACCGATATTATAATACGGATGAATAAGCTGTATGGTCAATAATCTTTGCCTGTCCTGAAGGGAACAAGCAAAAAACAACAAACACTGTAAGAACTGTCCGTTTAGTAAGGTTACAGTCTACAGGTAAAATAAATGTGAACGGACTGTAGTGGCGCGATGCATAAATAATTGATCTTTTCAGAAATATTTTTTATCGATTTTCTCATTATTTTTCCTTACGATCGATATAAAAAGTATTATGTTCTACTCGGGACCACACCCGTTCACACACGAGATACCTATATATTGATTGAGGGTGAGTTTAACAACATACTATTTATTTCCAGGTGAATACGGTCCAGCGATAGGGTTGTTCATCGCAGCGCACACGGGCTGCAACCCCGCCGCGACTGTCGCGGTGTTAGCCATCGGTGTTGGGTTCAACGGCGGCATATATTCCGGTTTCAAGGTCAGTTTCATTTGTTCGAACGATAGAATTATGGATATAAAAAGTACCTACACCTCGTTTCACTCCTCCATGCTATATAAATAGTATGGTTGGAAAGGGGGTAAAAATACTAAGACACCACCCCATTCGAAGTACCCTTCGTCCACCCTTCAAATTAAGAAGAATGATTTATTATATTATTAAGAAAAATTTCAATTAATTTATTTATTGTTATAAGGTACTCCAAACAGGTAATAACTAAAGGTAGTTCTAAATATAAGTAACTAGCCGTCCCCGCCCGCTTCGCTGGGCGAATTTTCAAAGGAAATAAATTAAATTTTATTCATCATTTTTATTTTTTATTTTTTTGCGTTTTTTGTTAATTTTTATTTTTTTTTATTTATATTTTTTTTTTTTGCTTTTTTTGTTAATTTTTATTTTTTTTTATTTATATTTTTTTTTGCTTTTTTTGTTAATTTTTATTTTTTTTATTTAGATTTTTTTTTTCCTTTTTTTGTTAATTTTTTTTTTTTTTTTCTGAAATTTAAATTATTTTTCGCATACATATCGACTAAAAATTGACTAAATACTGATCTAAAATAATGCAAATGATTGTGGTTATTATGACGAACCATAATTCTAAAAGCGTAAAATGACATAGCTGATACAGTTTTATTTTGAATTGGCTGTCTAGAAACAGGATTGACTTGTGGAATATCTATTGAATATCCGTCATCTCCGTAACAAAAAATTAAAGGATATTGTAAACAATCATAAGAACGGTGTATTTCATTTATACGTTGAAGAGTATTGTTACGAAGATTAAGGACGATGTCTCTTTTATTAAATTCTTGCCCAACCATTAATACGGCAACTTCATTTGAAGTGGGTGCATTATATCTTCGCGTATGTTGATCAACAGGTTTTTTATCTGATCGTATAATAATTCTTAAATCAACACAATCACGTGGGACACATTCAATAGCCGATTTAAAATTTTGTACATAGATATTATTCTGATGAAGCATCAATTGAAGTTTTGTTATTAAATCGTTGTCAATATTATCGATATTGTTACATCTAGTTTGAGCTTGACGATTCAAGTCTTCTATGAAATAAACTTGTAAAAACTTTTCTTCATTTACTTCAACAGGATAAATACTACCAATAGTATGATAAACTTGTCCTTGAACTTTAAACGTAGGCATGTATGTATCATTAAAAATTTTAGAAGCTCTGAATGACGTCATTTGAAATGCAGCAGTATATCTCCGTATATTTTCAAGAAAATGTTTGGACTTGGTGTGTAATCCTTTTATTAAATAGTAAAGTGGTTGAGGAGGTTGTAAAATTGGAGGTAGAGATACTTTTCCACCCAAACAACAAATTGAAGAACATTCATCTTTCCACCGTAACGCAGAACAATATGAGCAAATTAGTGACATCTTTCCAATATAGAAAGTAGAATCACTCTCATAACTAATTCTTATGTCATAATTAAATGCACTATTTTTTTTTTGCCTTCCCCATGAAGATTGATTGTATGGTCTAGAATCATTACTATTATTGTTATTGTTGTTTCTGATATTACTTGCATCATTATTATTATTATTATTGTTGTCATTGATATTATTTTCTCTAATTTCTTCATTATTTATATCGTTGTTGTTGACAATATTTTCGTCAATTGCTTCATCGACAAATTGTTGTGATCGTACTATTTTTTGTCTCTTCGTTTTACGTGTCGATCGGCCAATTTGAGTTTTTCTTTTTTTCGCCATAATTTCACTATTTTTACGCAATTTATAAATATTTTATATTCGATTTATAAATAAACTTATTATCACAAATGATAAATTAATATATATCTTATTAAAAGATATCTCCTTATCCACTTTTTCACCTACTCTTCCTTCTATGACTTCTTCGTCTTCTATCTCAGTTGATTCCGTCGCGATGTTTTTTTCATCTGTTGGGGTTGTATTAAAATTAAATTTATTTGTTATGTTTTATATAAGTATCTCAATCAACAAATAGAAAATTACTTTTTAATTTCCACTCCTGCTGTTGTTTAGCCTGTTTAACCAAACGCATCATTCGTTCTTGTTCTTTTCTCTCAAAATAAGTTCGTATTTCTTGAAAGTATAATAAAGCGTTATAAATTCTGTCAATTAACGATTTCTAGATAAATTTAAATAATTTTTATTACATTCATAATTAACTCTTAAACTTTATCATCACTTTATTTTATTTTTTATGCACATTCACCTCTCTAATCTCTGCAAAGGAAAATTCACTTATATTATCGTATTCTTCAAAGCAACTTAAAGTGATTCGGACTGTTGTGAAACATCCAATATAAGACTTTCTTGATTCTTTTGATAGTTAATGTCAAATTATTAATAAAAATTTGTAATTTACAATTTAATTATATATCAATATATTTTACAAATCATTACTTACCTAAAGTTTGAGCTTTTATCTCATGAGATCAGTTTTTAGAACCAAACACATAGTCAGCACACAAACATAAACTTTCAATACTTTCTCTGTCTGACATTTTTATTTCACTTCTCAACCGCTTATGAACTGACGTTTTATCATAAAATTAATAAGGTTATATAAAAACAAATGAAATTAATTAAATAAAAAAAAATAAAACAATTGACTTTAACCTTTTCTATTTAAACAATTAAAAAATAATCATTTGGAGTCTGTAGAAGTTACAGTTTGGAAACATAAATTTAATATTCTCACACCCACCCCCCCAATCCCTATTGGAAATAGAATTTCGTAAAATCCTATTTGAGATGATTTCTGCATGACAAATAAAAGATTACTACCAAATTTAAAGTCTATAGAGGTTACAGTTTTGAAATAGAAATTTCACATTTTAACACCCACCACCGCAATCTTTTTTGGCGGTGGGTTCTTGTAAAATCCGCTCTTAAATCATTTCTGCATCACATATAGACGACTCTAGCTAAATTTGGAGCCTGTAGGAGCTACGGCTTAAAAAATAAAAAATTTCATTGTTAAATCACCCCCGCAACCCCCTGTGGGGTGGGCTACCGTAAAATTCGTTCATAGACTATTTCTACATCTCTTACAGAAGATTCCTACCAAATTTGGAATTTATAGGAGCTATAGTTTAAAAACGGGAATTGTTCATTGTTAACGCCCCCGCAATCCCCTTTGGGGAATGAATTTCTTAAAATCCGTTTTTAGTTGACCTCTACATAACGAAAGTAATATTCCTACCAAGTTTCACATTTCTAAGTCCTATAGTTCCCAAGATTTCGTGATGAGTAACTATAGAAATTGGAATACTTCGATTATCATCGAAATTTTTAACGTTTTAGCAGACTTTTTTAAAATTTTCTTACATATAAACATTCTCATGACAATTCTGAAGACAACAAAAAAAAAATTAACCCAATCGGTCCAGCCGTTCTCAAGTGATACTCGATCATAGATACGGCATTTTATTTTTATCAAAAAATGAAAGTGGGTGTGCAGGGGTGCGTGGGAGTTAGTGGGTGGATGCGTGGAAGTTTGTAAGTAGATTCTTAGCTGAATGTAAAAGAACATTATCCGTTCAGTAAACTCCGTTGAAATCCATGAAAACAAAAGAATCAAGAGAAAACGTTTTTATTAGCGGGATAAATGTTCATAAAAGTAAAACAGCAATAAAAAAATGAAGGAACGTTAGAATTCGAAAAATAAATAGCCATAAACCATCTAGGAAAAATTTCGCATCGAATGGTGGTAGTTTCATGTCGATACGATCAGTGGTTTAAGCGTGATTGAGCCTCAAAGGAACACCATTTTCATTATATATATATAGATAACAAGTTTTGTTCTAAGCTAAAACCCAAAGTATGTGTACACAATTTGGAATTGAATTACTTAAACAAAAAGTAAAAATGAAATTATAGTTGAAACAAAAAATAAGCACTCAAAAAAATTATAACTATAATTGAAAATCCTAACTTTAATGACTTGAAATTTACTCGTGTAATTGCGTGCGTATGAATTATTTTTTAATATACTGTTGGATGGTAGCGTTATCCTGTGGCCACATTAATCCGCGAACCCATTTGACCTTTAATGTTAGCACAGCAATCTGATCTGCCAGTATACGAAGTGAATATATCCTCGCGATATACTAGCTCGTTTAATTGACGGCTTAGACCCGAGTTAATATTAATTGATCTATCGTAAATATACCTACAATTTGTTACAATTCCAGGTGAATCACTTGGACATCTCACCGCGGTTCGCCGGCATTTTGATGGCGTTCACCAATTGCCTCGCCAACCTCACTGGTCTGCTCGCGCCAATCGTCGCGGGATACATCATTGAGGGCAAAGTACGTAACATTCCATGATTAAACACTTTATAGACAGCTTGTACTTACCTACGTGACATTCTGATCTCCTAGTAGGTTTTTTTTTCCTATGACAAGTTTGCCCAGGACTGGAACCTCGGGTCTCTTTATTCATCATCGTCATCATTTTAGCCTGCGGATGTACACTGCTGAACATAGGCCTTTCCCAAGAAGCGCCACCACACCCGGTCCTCAGCCTTCCTTATCCACCCACTCTCCGTCACTCTCTTTTTGTCGTCGGTCGATCGTGCGTTCCACACTACGCTTGCTTGTTCGTGGTCTCCACTCTAGAACTTTCTGATCCAACTGCCATCGCACCTACGACAAGCATGGCCTGCCCATGACATTTCAACTCACTGACATGGATCTCCTCGTTTCTAATTCCACCTTCAGGGAAACTCCCAACATAGCCCTTTCTATAGCTCGTTGAGTGAACTCAAATTTGTGGTTCAGACCATTCGTGATCGTCCACGTTAAGCGTCATACAAATACAAATAAAAAGAAAACAACTAATAATTTCTCCATTTTGTTTAGCCCACGCAAGCCCAATGGAGGATAGTATTCTACATAGCAGCCTGCATCTACATCTTCTGCGCAACATTCTACAACATCTTCGGCTCAGGAAGGAGACAGGAGTGGGACAACCCGGCCGAAGACGAGGCGATAGCGAAGAAGGCTGCAGCGAAAAAGGCGACCAAGTTAGAGAAGAAAACCGCCAGCAACCAGAACACAGCGGAAACCGCACAATAGCACGTTTAAAACACGCTCGGCACACGCAACTGGCAACACCGATTTGTAACTGGTAACCCTTAATAGCAACTGGCAACATTTATACTGCAATTAGTCATTTCAATTGTAACTGGCAACACCCTAAAAAAAATTTATTGGGCAGTCCCTTTGCAAGCCACATTTAACTGTCTGTCAATTAGTGTTGTATCTACAGCTTCTAAATGCCACAGACAAAATTTAAACATACACTAAAGGACCTGAAAAGATGAAAGTAAAAGTTTTTTTTTTACTAGAAGTGCTCAGATGAACATCATAGAACTTGCATCCGTAAATTGAGTTTAAAAAGAAAAAGGTTTTTTTAAAGGGAATCTTTAACTTAATACAAAATAAGGAGATAGCTCTGAAATAAAGAGAGCGCTATAATATGAAAAAATTAAATAAAAAATTGTAGAATAAGTTACTATATATTTTCATAGGTTAGCCATGTTTTAAATCCGAATCCGGGGCCTATTAGTAAAAGTCGTTTTTTAACCCGAAAACGAGTTTGCTTATACATAAATTTAACTTATTTAACGCACGTCTTAGGAACTAAAAGCCTTTTTTTAACTTTGATGTTACCCATTTCTCTAGTTAAGGTTGTGTATGCTTTGAGCGCAAATAATACGATTACGAATTCCAAGTTTTGAAAATTGTAGGTAAAACTGTAGTGTGCAAATGTTGTAGATATTATTTTGTTGTAGATTTTATATTTTAACATGAAGGAAATCATGGTTAGGAATACTGCATGCCTGAGAGTTCTCCTAATGTTCTCAAAAGCGTGTGAAGTCCATCCATTCGGCTAGCGAAGTGGACTGCGGCCTAAACCCTTCTTATTCCAGGAGACCTGTGCCCTGTATTGGGCCTGCAATGAGTTGCTAATTTTTTTTTTTTCCTGTTTTTGCTTTTTAGTTAAAAACATAAGAGACGCACATCAAAAAGGCTGTGATAGAATCTTGTGTAACGCCTCATTCACATGGTGATAGTATCTAGTCTCATATATGCCTACTCGCACGATAATCGAAGTGTTATAAAAACCAAAACCAAAATGAATGGTATGTACGACCACACATGGATACGTATGCAACGTATTTGAATATTATGCTGCAGGAGAGGCGAGAACTATCTCCATGTAAATGAAGCTTGATGCAATTTGGAATTCGTTATCGCGTCATTATATTTAAACATGCTATTTATTTATTAAATATATCATAATTGTTATAATAAGTACCATACAAGTATTGTCCATAATTTTATAGTTTGAGAATAGAATAATAGAGACGCGTGAAAGGTGTAAATGACGATGGGTCCAAAAGGTTTTTTATTACAAAAAAAAAAAAAAAGAGTTACCGTCCTAGCCAGTGACTTCACAAAACCTCGCATCCGCAACTAGAAAGTAAATTTTGATAAAAAAAGAAAAATAATTTATATAATTTTGACTTGGTATTCCAATTTCAATTTTGCAGATACTCGAATACAGTGTAGAAAAAAGAATAAAACGGCAAAGACAAAATAATATTTTAGATTATATTCAAAACGTAAACTTATTTAACACACAAGTTTTGATGGATGTAATTTTTTTATTATTATAGATACTATAGAATCGACTTTGTAGATACGAATATATTATTTTTCTTTCGTCAATGATTGCCAAACAGTAAATATAATTGCTGTCATATAAAAATAGCACTGACTGGTCTACTGCTCATTGGAAGACTCATATTGGATAAGATGCGTCTCTCTTATTGCTTTATGTGCTACACTTAGGTTTGATGTTTATTACGCTAAATAAATAATCATTAACTAATGTAGGCGCATTTTTCACTAAGTTAAGTATCGTTTATGCTAGACCGTGGCGGAAACCACCGTGCTGACGTTGAAATATTTGCGCCAAGTTTTATTGTGGGCGCTGGATACGGCTCGTTCGAAGTATTGACGGTGCAGCATAAACTGCTTCATCATAAAATGTTCGTGAGGTTTCAGATTCGTGTCTCGTCTTTATCTTGTAAGGGGCACGGCTCGTTCCCGCCACGGTCTGTAATAAGGCATCCTTCACTAATGCGCAGGTTAATCGTCATTGTTATTTTTAGGTGACACCAACAATACCTAAATGAGTGAATTTATTTTCAGTCCCCCGTATCGCTTTAAGCGAGAGTTGCTGCGATGTTAGGGCCGATACACATGCGGCGGTATTTAGGTCGCCATCCTTCCGTTACGTCACACCCATGGAGGTTTAGAATAAGATACAATAAAATTACTATATTTGCTGGAATGTGGTACATATTTTGGTCTTTCAATAATCATTTGTGACTCCAAAACGCTAAACTGATTCAGTGGTATGCAAAAATTAGAATCAAACTTAAATTTTATACAAAACTTGGGCACTTCACACAGTCCACATCTGTTCAAAGATTCACTACTTAGTAAACTTAAAGTAGCAATATTTAGCCTTTGATTCCGCTGCGGCTTGTGGATTCATTTCAATAACGAAACGTTTATTCCGTATCGCAAATACTAAAATAAGATTATATTGAAGTGTTAGACAATCTTCCTCCAAGTAAATAACGCAACGGCGGCGTCGAAAACTCCGTCATATGTGTTCCGGCCTTCAAGCAGTAAAGATGTAATTTATTTATGGATTTAGATTTTACATAGTGCACGTGACGTCAAACGACGGTGTACACCCAGAGCTAATGTGATCATTCTGTTATTAATTTTAAGTAATTTTAAGCAGTTTTGTACAAACATTGCACACAAATTAAAATACTAGCGCAAATAAACGTAGAGTTAAAGCTGTTGAATTAAAAGTAAAAAATATAACGTTCTGAGACTTTCACTTTTTGCCAGTCTTGCCATCCTTTACGTCACTAAAAATTAGTTTTGGGCGCAAATAATATCATTTACTTACATTTTGTTAATATTTTGATGTTAAAAGTATTCTGAAATTATATTTTGTTAATTTGTGTGTAATGTTATTTTATTAAATAAATGAGAGCTTTCTATCGAATAAAAAAATACTGATGAATTAAAAAAAAAAATGGCAATCTTCTTAGCCAACAGCTACCACCATATAATGAGATATTTCTATGCCATTGAAATTCTATTAACATTTGTATACTCTACTTATAAAGTGTTAGAGAAATACAATGAAGTTTTTAATTTATCTTCCGTTTTATTTTTTCCTTATTACCCCAATTAACAACTCTAATACTCAAATCCAGTAAATTCGCAATACATATAATGTATTGAGCTCTTTGAATCTTTATATGGCTTTTCATGTACCTGTTAAGTTTCAAAGTCAAAGTCAAAAATAAAATTTGGGGAATATCGTAGTTTTATTTAATTCATACCCCTATAAGGTTTCTAGGTGACATTGTACCGAAATGCTTAAACGCTTGATAGCGCTTCCTTGTCGGTAGGGTTGTAACTAGCCACGGCCGAAACCTCCTCCTCCAGACTAGACCTGAGAGAACTAAAAATATTACAATTCCCAAACTGCCTACCCGGGTATCAGACATGAGATCTTGTCTTATAAGACCACTGCACTCTCCACTAAGCTGTTCATAGAAATAAAAGACAACATCAATGTCATATTATCAAAATTAAGCTTAATTTGCTATACTCCGCGAAAAGCAGGAGAATCTGTTCGGTGTAATTTATAATTTCTTCAATCCTTATACTCCACACCAAACAGATCTTCGGCAATATACCCTCTACGCACGTTTCGCTCCGAAACCGGAGCATCCTCAGGAGATGTCGACTTTACAATGAACAATTGTTAATTGAAAAATTCGCCAAATGTGTCGCCTTTTATACCTTTCTGACCCCCACCTTATCTATCTAAGCCCCTCCCACCTCATTAGTGCATTTGAATATGTTCTAATGAGGTGGCAGGGGCTTAGATAGATAAGGCTTAATTTTGATAATATATCATGGATTTCCGCAAAGTAACACCTGCTTCTATCCAATATTTAAACATCAATGTCTTTGAAAATTATTTTATATAGTCCTATGCACAACATAGTGTCCACTGCTTTCTTTTTAAATTCTAGTGCTGGGCGGAAGTTAAATCCCTCGATTATATCCTGTGACAAGAGATATAATTACCGTGTCCACCTGCTGGAACATGGAATATTAGAAGTTTAACCACGTTTATTAATGCACATATATTATTTGGATATTATTTCAATTTGTGCGCCAGTGATCTGAGAGTTGATCAAGCTGTGGGAGAAGATAAACTTTTAACCTTTCCCCGGGGATATAATTGTCTCTTACCCATGCTAGCCGTGCTGGGATAATAGCAATCTCTTTTCTGCCTTGTTACTCTTAGGATTATTTTGAAATAAATTTATTAACATAACATAAAAAATGTATTCAAATTGTTTGTACTTACATGATAAAACAATGCTTTATTTAATTAATTTCTTTGCTATAATGTTGCAAGCTAAATGCTCCGGTGCCACTCCTACAAGGCTGTCCTAACATCAAACAACTTGACGCCGATCTTATATAGTCCTTCTTCGAGTTTAGTACCGCTTCCTTCAAGAATATAAGCGAAGATTCAAAAGACATTTGCTGTAACGGAGACGTTGATGCCTCCATACCTTTTCTGCTCATAGGCTCAAAAATTCCATTATATGTCATATAATCTGCTACCAATGTCAAATGTCTCGGGTCCACGGTAATACCATACACATTAAATACATTCTGTATTTCCTTTATAATAACTTTATTTGCTGCTTCTATTCCATAAGTATTTGCGATTGCGTGTATGTCGTTACTGTAGAGTTTATTCAAATCTAGTAAATTACTGTATTTTGACATCTGCACTATATTAATCCCCTCTGTCTTAAGATAAAGCACATCTTTCTCCTTATTTGTGATAGCTCGCTTTATATTTTTGATCTCATAAATGATTGATCTAATCGCAGCGTCGCGTAGAGCTTGCGTGAGATCTACCCTCAGAAATGAGACAGGAAACAGTACAGTTAATTCACACCATCTATGGAGTTTCGTGTCAAATGTATAATTTGTGGCACTGCTTAGGTTTTCGATGACTTCGGTCATGGTTTTGTTTGCTTTGTCACTGATTTCATCTTCTGTTATTTCGACAACATCGTCGTTTTCTTTCGCCATTTGTTCGTCTGGTTCCGCTTCGTCGTCTGATTTTTCCTCTTCATCGGATTCCGGATCTTCATACTCTTGTTCCTCGGAATGTTTTTTACGCGTTTTCAACTGAAATTTTAAAGTTTTCCTCTCAATTAAATGTAACAGTTATACTGCTAATATTAAAATAAAGATCATGAAATTACTATTTACCATAATTAGTGAATTTATTTTATAAATGGTTATGGTTAATTTAATTTTATTAATGGTAGAATTAATCTGACCTCAACAAGAAGGCTTGGTAGTATACTAAATATAAGAAATACTTAACGCTGATTAAATAAATAGAGAAAGAACTGGATCTCGTCACGAAGATATCTAGTACTAACATCTATAGATAGCCTCTGAAGGTAAAAAAAAGAACGGACTACGCAGCTTCACGCAGCACATTTACTGTGATAAGCGTGATTTCTCTTGTCCCCTAGATAAGGTAACTTACATCGGTATTATCATCGTCGTCATTGGAGCCTTCGTCATCTGAACTGTCGACATCAGGATCAGCTGTAGCACGGGTTTGCGCTTCAGGAGCGATGTCCTCATCCCCTTCATCGTCAGAAGCTGCACGACGTTTCTTCTCCTTTTCCGCCGCCCATAAAACACCACAAGTAGCTTTAGCCTGTCTTCGGATAACGGCAAACATTTCAGGGAAGAATTTTTTTTGCATGTGCTTGATTATTTGTGGAGCCTTTACTGCATACTGAGTTTTATACTGCGAGTAAGGCAAAAACGAGAAACGCATAGTAGCCTTCAACTGTCTCTCTGGATTAGTCACAATTTCGCATTGCACATCAATCTTTTCTAATACATCAGCTACTGTAACTCTGTTCATTTTCTGTCTCAATTTTTCTGCTTTTTTATTTAAATCTGGTAAATTCGGAAGAAACGGTATATCCATGTTTGGTGTCTTTAATTTTGCTGATGCCGTCATTAGGATTTCTCTTAAACGAGGTATACCCAAAGTGACGTTCATGTCACCTCTACCAGCGAAATGGAATGTGTTCAGTGTCATCTGAGTAGAAGGCTCGCCTATTGACTGAGCAGCTAACAGTCCAACGGGTTCACCTGGTGCTGCTAAGGAAGCTAAATACTTCGCATTCATTACTTCAACAAACTTATCCTTATCAGTACATTCACTGTGTGTGGTTTGTTGACGATTTTTTAAGTAATCTTGAACAAAGCCATCTAGTTGCTCATTGATTGTCCCAAACTTGTATTCGGGCGAGTTTTTGCAAGGAATCGGATCAGGACATTGCTTCCTAACGTACTGCTGCTTTTCCTCTTCGCCTAAAGAGCGCCACAAATTTTCTAACTCCCAGTAAAATGGATCACGAGTTTGATCAGTAGGCATATCATCAAGAACAATATCTCTTTTAGCTATGGTAGAGAACTGAGAAAACCCACTGGTTCTGACTTTTGCAAATGGGCTTCCATTCTTTTTCTTCCATTTCTTTAATGATTTTTGAGCTTTCATTATCGCTCTTGAGTCAGCATCTTCTTTAAGTTTCTTTATAACCGATTTTGGAATCACAGCATTTGAATTCACGTCTAGAAACCGAAACTGGTCTTGCCTAAGAAACTGACACTTCAATACATCTAACCCGTCCTCTCCATAAGCGAATTGAATAACACTACTATCAGCGTCTCGAACTGTGTGATCGTAAGCTACACTCAACCCTTCCAAGTGTTTGATCAAGCATCTTTGTAAATAACCGGAACGACTGGTTTTTACCGCAGTATCGATAAGACCTTCTCTTCCAGCCATACAATGAAAGAAAAATTCTTGAGGTTGTATTCCCGTCATGAAGCGGCCGTCTATAAAACCACCTGCTCTTGGAGAAACGTCATATGGAGGAAAACTAGGCAGAGACCGACCGGATATCATTAATGGCGGTCTTTTGCCTTCCAGTTCGATTTGGCCTAATAAACATGAGATCTGCATAGTATTGACAGTAGAACCCTTAGCTCCAGATTGTACCATGAGTTGTAAATTGTTTGAAGGAAACTTTTCTAATAAACCTTTGGAAAGACAAACTGTGTTAATATCGTTAGTGTAGGAATCTAGCATATTTTTATATTGTCTGTCTAAGTTTGCTCTGAATTTCTGATCTTTAATTAACATTTCTCCTATAGTGTCTTTAAGTTTATTGTCATCGATGTCTGCTGGCACTTCAGTAGCTTTGACTGCAGCAACTCTCCCGGCTTGTCGAACTAAATAAATAACCTCATCACGTTTTTTATTAGCCTCTTCAACAACCAAAATATCCTTGACGCCAAGAGTGAATCCAAACCATTGTAAGTAGAAGGTAAAGACCTTTGAAAATGAACTCAAAAGTGCAGCTGAGCTGTCTCCACCATATAACTCATACATGCAGTGAACCAAACCATATGGTGTTGCTCCATAATGAGTTTTATCTAGCACTCCACACAAAAGTTCTCCTTTCCTTATAATAACTTCTGCCTCTGTCATTGAATTTGGATTTGTAAATTCTGTGCCTCCACCTTCCCATGATCTTGGTGGGTCTTTTTGCCATGCCTTTGCACTAATCTTTGCCTTGCCTTCCAATGAAAGATATGTCTTACCTTTGGGTATGGTATTGATTATTATAGTAGACAGCACTTGCTTGCCAGACCAAAGTGTGTATGGTTTTAATATTGTTGGGGGAAGTAATTTAATTTCACCTCTATGATTTGACAATGCTTGGAAAACTAACTGTTGGTAGTCAGATTTCGAAAAAAAGGTGCCTCTTAGTGACATTCTCACACCAGAAATAACATGATCTTGAATTAAACCACTAAGTGGAGTGCCGTCTTTAGGCACTAGATATTGTTTTGTTACAGACATGATATTATATGCTTCACTTCTCGCAATTTCATTTTGGGGAAAATGAGCATTCATTTCATCGCCATCAAAATCTGCATTATAAGATTTACAGTTGGCATAATGTAACCGAAGAGTTTTTTCCCCTTTAAGTATTCTTGCTCTGTGGGCCATCATACTAGGTTTGTGCAGTGAAGGCTGACGGTTCAATATCAGTACGTCACCATTAATCAGGTGGCGGTGTACAATTTTTAGGCCTGAATTTTTAAATTCATCAGGTGTGAGCAGTTTCTTTGCTAATGACTTCCTTTTTTGAAGTGAATCTGGAGGAATTCTGATTATTCTTCCATTCCTGACTTCTAATTTTTCAGCACCTGGATGCTTGTTAGGTCCATTTATTACCATTTTCCTCAATTCATCTACATTCCATTCTGTAACAGGAATTGGGTAGGTTAGTTTGGTAGCAAATGCATCAGGGATGCCTATTTCATCAATGTCTACATTGGGATCTGGTGTTATAACTGATCTGGCAGCAAAATTTACTCTTTTGCCCATCATATTCATTCTTATAACACCAGTTTTCTTTTCAAGAATCTGTTTTAATCCCTGACTATCTTGAGTTTGGCCATCACTGCTCAGTATTTGATTTATTTGTTTCTGTAAATCTTGCCATACCGAATGCAACTTTTCTGGAGGAGATTTACCCATAACACTCTCATATGCTTGTCTAGGGTGTTGATCAAGACTGTCAATAGCCTTTTGTTGGTCAGGTGACATTAAAACTTGTAGTACAGCTCTTGCACTATAGGCAGCATTCATTATATTTTTATAAACATGAGTTTGTGGATGTTCAACTAATTCTCCTTGTAAAATATTACAAGGTCTTACACAAGGTGGTAGCACTGGAACAATCTGCATGAAAAATAAATCGGTAACTGGCTTTATTTTTGCATATTTTAGCACTGGGAGGCAGTGGGTTAGAATATCTTTATCATTTTCTTCTATTGCGTTGCAGAAACGTTTGAGATCATCGGGCATTAAGATTTTAATGCCTTTTCCTTTTTCACCTCCACTGTCTGCACTGATGTTATACATAATCTTGTTATCAGATGTTGTAACTTTAATAAGCTTGCTTTTACAATAGAGACAAGATTTAGATACATTAATTGCTTTAAAAAAATTATTGATGATTTTGGTCCTCAACTTATCTGTATTTTTATTCTGAAACTTCTCATTGATGCTATCACTTTTATTTAAAAGCTTTTGACATTTCCTGATCACTTTATTAGGTTTTTCTGGTGATGTTTGACTTTTGTAGTCTTTAATATCACCTATAAAGCTTCCCAAGTCTAATGCTGCTGTTATATGACCAGCATCAAGTAGTTCAAGTTGCAGTTTTAATATGAACTTCATTCTATCATCCATTTGTATTTTGAAGCATTTCAAGCATGTTATTCTGAATAGAGTGTAAATATTCTTGATGAATAAGGGATTCACAACAACAACTGGAAGTTCGATATGACCGAAATGTCCAGGGCAGTGTAAAAGTGCGTTAGAGCAGGTGGTACAGAAGTCGTTACGATCTCTTATGGGTCCTAATGCAGGATCGTAGAGGCCTCCCTTTGTAGGGTTGCCCATGGAATCGAAAGAAACGGTGTTTGTAATTTTTGCCACACTAAGTTTTCTCATGTCCTGATCACTAAACATAAGGAACTGTATAGAGTCGGGGTCGATAGACGTCAACCCTGTTAGGGCTGACGAAAATCTCGAGCTAACATCCATTGTAGATAACCTATGGATGAAGAATTCCAACATTAATACATAACCTCTCAATGAATATATTTCAAAAGAAAACTAAACAATAAAAATTGATATTACTTACAAGTAAAAGTTGCAGTGATTGATTTCTTAAATATATCAGACAAATTCAAACATCTTTAAACAATTTAACGATTTCTTTTCTGATTTCCTAACTTAAAAATAGGTTACTTTTATGTTGATTTGACATTAGTGATAACATGAACTTCTAAACAAAGATCACATGGATTGAATACCTTTAATCGTTTAGTGGTGTAACTAGTACAAACTATCTTTACCGATTTCTTGAAATGTCAAATGCCTGCGAGACGCTTATATGAATTAGGATTAGTTTTTGACAAATATATTTGATATTGTTCAAAAGCTTTTTTGCTTGATTAATGTAAGTTACGTTTGCGATCGCTATCGTTTCATTTGAGATAAGAATATATCTCAAATTTATTGAATAATTGGTAGAAAAATAAGATTACATAATAGGGCAGCATTTTTTTTAAGCAACGGCAACATAAACACAGTCAAACAAACAGCAAGATGGCGGCACAAGATGAAGTTGACGTATGTGAAAGCTGGGAGGATATGGACGAAATTGGCGTAAGTTTTATCAGTGAAAACCGATTCTAAATACACGTTTCCCTAATCCCTTACATGGTGTAGTGTATAATCGGAGTAATTGTTTCAGTTGGATCATAAGATCAAGCTGATGTCCAGTGTACCGCCAGTGACAACTCTGAAAGGTTGCAAGGTTACGAACGTAATTGTAGAAGAGAGCGCGTGTATTGGGTCCCAGTGCGTGATGCCTGAGCCAGCTATTCGAATACTAAAACGCCCTAGCTCTTTAGCTAGTGGGCAGCTAAACGGGGAAAACCGAGCGCGGCCTGTAAAGACTCTTGAACAAAGACAGAAGGAATATGAAGAAGCGCGGCTGCGGATTCTCGGCGAAGCTCGAAGCCCAGAAGACGTTATCGATGACAAGTAAGTGTTTCTATATCTGGTAAATATATATCAGTAAGTTTTGGGTCCAATCTAAACTAATAACTGCTAAAGACAGACGGTATTATTGAGATATAAGAAGTCGTAGGACATAAGATCTTATCAGATTAACGATGTTTAGGCCTAGGGAATCCTTAACAAATGTCTGTGATTTTGTACACAGTTCAATAAACACATATCCATCTAATAAATAAATAAATATCTTTTATATTAAAGAGTCATTAAAAAAGAATTCAATCAATAAGATTCTTGCTTGAAGGCTTATATACTTGAATAAGTAACCACTAATGAGCTTTAACAGGCTAGCTCTTTATAAATAAGTAATATTTAATGATATAATATGAGGTTTATGATTTATGCACTTATGGCAGAATTTTGAAATTCTAACTGATTGTTTGGCACACTTGGAATATAAATACTATATTTCCAGTATTTTCTTACTCTTTTTCTATATTTTTAATTCTCTATTGCAGCCTCAGTCGGTTACAAGACAAGTTACAAGCAAACAATCTCAATGAAAATCAGAGTACAGCCAAAACGAAAAATTGTAATGAAAATAATAACAAAAGCAAAGAGAGAAAGGTTCTCTCGAGGCTACCACCAGGGGCGACTCCTGCTGGTATCTTCCCTTCTCCACCACCTCCAGGGGTTCTCGTTATACGGACACCTAGAGGACCAGATGGCACCAAAGGCTTTTTAAGGAGGTAGCATTATGTGATATTATACTTGTTATTATAGTCCATCCAATGTTTTCATCATGATTATAATGAAGGATAATTTTCTTGGGGAGGTATGAAGTTATGAAGGGATTTTATTTCACAATTTCTTGATATTCTATAATGAATTAACATATTTTAGCCAACAGGTTCACCTGTGATATATGTGTGTCAATATTGAGACCTCACAAAGTTGTTTCCATCAGTACAGTTGTATTTGTGTGGCAAACAGCACGGGTCTGCTCCCACAGTGTATGCGTATCATACATACATACATATCATAGTCCACCTTGCTGGCCCAATGCGGGATGTATTAGACTTTATTATGGCATGTGCAGGAAATTTTAATGGCTAGGTGTAATGGTAACATTAATTTCATTTTATAATAAAGATAATTCCATTGATAATGAAATCATATATTTGAGTGAGTTCTTTATACTCTTGGCAAATTTATACGACAAACTTCTTTCTCATTAACGAAGCCTACTTATTGCAGAAAAAATCCGTAGGAACCCTTTGTGAGTCATTTTTAAGCTTGCAATTTTGTCCCATTATTTATAAACCAACATCAAGCTAAAAACATGTTTCTTGGATCAATGTATGCTTAAGACTTAACTTGATAACTTGTTCTTAGCTCAATAGCGGTTTATTTATCCAGGCCTTCACTGTTATTTGATATGCTAGTAGGTGCAAATGGGCTGAAGTATGTACTGTGCACACCATTGAAGCTCTACCTATCTTAAAATATTTTTGTTGAATTTCTCAAGTTTGTATTATCACCCCGGAACTGTGCAACCTACTGGTTGAAGTTCAACCACATATTTGGTTCTCTACTATATGATATCTATTATGATATCCGGGCCCCTTTTTTATGTCGACATTTTATGAATGTTTATATCTGAAGATGTTTGAACAAAATGCTGTTTAAATTGCACACATATAAAACATGCCATGTAAGTGATACTTCTATCTCCGGAAAATGTTATATTTCCACGGGAAAAGAACTTGCGAATGGAGGAAGCCACAAGCCAATGTGATGTAAAGAGAAATTGTGAAATAAATATAAAGAACCGAGTGCTCACTTCATGGGAACAAATAAACAATTACTATATTATCTAAAAGTAATTTATAACATAACATTTAGATAGAATTAACAAATTATTATGAGGTTGAATTGATTACTCCCAATAATTGATTGCAAGGGTCTCTTGTAAGATACAGGAAAAGTATTATCATATACAAATAACTGTGATCATGTATGCAATGTTTAGAGGTGTACGAAATTAAAACTGCTCTAAAATTCGCATTCAGTCCGTATTCCGTAAATCAAGTGACAGGTTGCTATCGGGTTGTCTTCTTACAAATGCGTGCTTATTTTGTAAATGTTGTATGAATATGACTGTATCAAAGTTTGTAAATTTTTGAATTGCATATAAAAATTTCGGACCCGACAGAAAAATCAAAAAAACAATCGCGGTCTGAGCGCTTTACGACTACGAGCGACTACGCTACGGCTCTCATTGCACCAGTGCCGAAATTGTTATATGCCCTTTTTATCCCTACTAGATGGCGCTATAGTCGGTATTAGAATACCGATTGTAGTGCCATCTAGTAGAGAACATTGCAATTTCGATCTACTTTCCAAAGGTCATAGTACAATAATACACTTTTGAAACAAGAGGTGATACATAACCTTTTTATAATTTTTACTAGTGTTTTTACCTACACTTGGAGGAAATATGAAATTTTTAAATTGCATATACAAATCTGGCAATCGCGACCTGAACTCTTAACGACTAAGCTATGGCTCTTATACGGAAAAACACTAGAATAATAATTTTAAAATGACTCTCATCTAGCAGATATCAGAAGGGTTTCTGAATAATGGGAGCTGTTGTTATGCATTCAACTACTATGATAGTACGTGCTTGATTCGTCCAGTTTCTTAAAATAAAACAAGAAATTGTGAGCTCATAATAATTGATTTAGAATATCTTCTACTCAATCAACGCTTAGCTAACAAACCCGCTAAAGTCAAGTTTATTACCGAAGTTTGCAGGATACACAAAAACACTATCTATATTTTAAAAATCAAAGAGTTATTAATAAACCCATCAATAATGCTAAGAATAATTATGGCAGGTTTGTTATCTGATTCTTTGGATAAAATAATAAGAGAACTGTTTATTGGATCTCCTAAAAACTATTCTTATTTGACTTTTTATACTTGTACATATATTCGCGGTATTTTTAGCTAAGGAACGAAATTAAAAACAGGACAAATCGGTTTATACACAGATCCTTAACTAAATTGACTATAGTAATCCCATTGATAATGGCATTACGTTTAGATGTGTCAATTTAATTCATAATTTTGGGATTTGTTTATAAGCGATTTTCCATCAGCATAATTTGGGAACGCTGTTACATTTGGGCCAGGTTTGTTTTGCTACCTATGTGGCCAATAATCAGTTAACAGTTAATTGGATATGAGATTTTTTTCATTTTAGGCATGTTCAGAAAACTCAAATGATTCTAAAGCATTCGGTCAGCTCAAACCGAGACGCTACGTGGCGCGGTGATGCTTGACGAAGCACAAAATCCCGTGCTGCGTTAAGTGTCTTGCAAGTTGTATAACGACGCGACTTTACGCAGCGAGCAGAACACTTGTGTTCTTTCAAGTATCTTCGCATCGCTTCTCAGTTCTTGTATTAATCGATGAGACGTTCCGCTGGCGTAGATAGCCATTCTTCGACACGTGTCAGGGTTGCTTTCGCGCATCATGACGCGTCTCGGTGTAGACTGACCATCAGATTATTACCCATACGATGAGATTGCCATCAGATCAATTACGAATACACTGTGTTTATCAAAACTGTTTCAATTGGATTAATTAATGGTAATCAAAAATCTGCTTGAATTCTCTCACATTTCGATTTTATTCGGCCCGACGACAAGCCGCCGCTTAACAGTGGCCCGAGTGTGACTGTTTCAAATTTTTGATAATTAATTACAAATGATATCAAAACACCATACTATATTTGCCTAAAACACTCATCCAGTTTTACCTATTGCCCTAAATCAGAAATGTGCTAAATGACTTTTACGTCGTTGTATCATAACTTTTCTATAAATAGTTTTTATATGTGTATAGAATATTTTAGGCTAAGATTAATAATAATTGTACATTATTAGTTTTATATTATTACTGTTATAGGTTTGTTTGTTTAATATATTAATATTTATTTTATTTTGTTTGTGTTACGGGTGCAATCCACAAGGTATAAAAGGCATTACGGAGTCTAAAGTCGCTCGGTGTTATAGTACCTCCAATATCATTTGAGTCGTCTGTAACCTTAGTACAAGCTTTGCTTGCGTTTTCGAGGATGGAAATACTTGACCATCGTTGTAAAATAAATCTTATACTGAGTAAAGCTTAAATTTGCCTTCAATTCTTTAGCTCAGGCGTTCTCTAAAACGACTGAAATTTGATAAATTTTGCGACTCCTCGATTGCAAGCGAGCAAATGTTGTACTAAGGCACAAATGTTTGGACAAATTGGTTACAAATGTTTTTATCAGTCTATCTCCCTTACACTCCGTGGCATGGGGTATTACTTGGGGCTACTTAGATGATATGATAATAATATAGTTCCAAACTATAATAATATGACGCACTTTTCTTAAATATATAAGGGTATTGTTATAGGTCAGGGAACTGGGTTTTGCTGCCCAAGTGGCGTAAATCTGATCCTGCACCGCCATTAAATGGTGCCAGCAGCGTATTTCCGTAGATAACTCCAAATATCCTTGTCCGGTGAAAGTTAAGTGAGTTATGAACTATTGAGTCAATTAATATGGTGTTAAGGTTATCACCTAAAAGGTACAGCGCAGCTGCAAGCAATATCAGTGTTGACGTTTCAAATCTTATATTATGTGTTTAGGTTGGGCAAAGTTTTCAAACAGCGATCAATTATTTATTTATGCACTTGAGCTAAACCTCTTCTCTTGTTCTCTTGAACTAAATATGGAGCACATAATGTAAACACCCTGTGGCTATCGGACGCAATTTTGCCCCAAAGCTTTATGCAAAGATGACAACTTTACGTAGCCTGCCGATTCACCCGTAACATAATATGAACTGCTTAACGTTTTCTTTGGCATAATACAAATAAGAAATAATGAGATATTTTCTCACAAAACCTTCAAGTGACCTTTGCTGTAAGTATGTAATAGACAATTGTTTTTTTTTGTTAAATCGACCTATTTGTCGGGCTGTAGCTATCAGTAGTTTCGTTCAAGGCCAAATTTAGTATAGTTTACTTTGTTTAATGTGTCACTACAGACGAAAGATGTAGCGCACACTGCTCTGTAATTAAAATGTAATTTTTCATGAATTAGCAATCTGTGACTCCATACAAAACTGCCATGTTGACAAAGCAATCTGTCAACAGAATGCCAAGAGCGCCATCTAGTTATAATGTGAACCAACAGTTCTCCAGTTTGGTAAACAGATGGAACTTCAAATACCATAATATAAATAGTAGCTACCTTTCACGATATCGAATAAGTAAACAAAAGCAGACAATCTCACCTTGGCATCCTGGGCAGTTTTCTATTGAGACGTTTATTTTCCCAATTAAAAGTACGCGATGTATGTCTACATAGATTCTTCTAGCTTAAAACAAAACGATTGTATTTAAATACATTTTTATGTAACCTGTGTATCATCGTATTTCTAAAAAAAGAGCTTCATGTTATGAAATGGGTCTACTCAAAAAGCTGGTACTCCTTCCCTGAAGCTAAACATTGCTTCAAGACATTATTCTCTTATGTTTTACAAGTTAAAAAAACTTGTTTATATTTAGGGCCAGGAAACGGAAAGCAGAATACTTTGAATATCCTGGAGAAAACCTTAAACATTAATGCTTTCTTGTTTAATAACTCATGTCATATTACATTACGGTACATTTGCGGTAGTTTTATGGTAGTTCTGTGGTCGTTTTTGCAAACGGTAATCTTCTATAACCTTATAAATCAAAATGGTACATTATAAAGTGCGTTTTATTAGCTTGAGCCGCAGGCAACCTAAATAAAAAACTGGTAGCATTAAAAATAATGCAGTCAGTTTTTTATTGTGCCCATCTTATATGATAAAACATGTGCAAATATTTTACCATTTATGATGATCTCACTTGTAAGTAAAAGCAATTTAAAACTACCCACGGAAGCAGATAGGAAATTATAGCCGTGTAGTCTGTATAGACAGTGCGGTAATATTTTTATAGCACGGTCTGACGTAGTCTGAATGTACGCAGCAATGTTTTATAAAAATGTTTCCTTCAGGTAGGGGGAGCAACATTTGAGCACTTAAAATATTTTTGTATATAGAACATTTTATCGTGTTTGACTATCTGTATTGAATATATTTTTACATGTTTAATAAGTGACATTTAAAGGAATAAGTACATTCATGTATTCACTAAGGTTTTACTCAATAATCCTCACTAAGGGCGCTTTTAGTGTCACGCGGATTTGCTCACGCACGCGGGATTGGACCGCATGCGTAAAATTTCACGCTGCGGATCATACGCAGCATGAGTTTCAGTTTTCTACGGGCTGCGTAACGGTATAGACGTGTTCAAAAATGATCAATGTCAGAAGAATATGTGTCGCTTACATACTTTACAAACGACGAAACAAGAAGACAAGAGTACATGTTGATCCCTTTCTTGAAAATAGGCTTCTTGCTGGGGCGTTTGTTACACGCTTTGGAAAACTACAAAATAATGAACGTAAATTTAAAAATTACTTTCGAATGTCCATTCGTTCTTTTGATGAACTGTTGTGTAAAATTGAGAATAAGCTACAAAAAAGCAGTTTACGAAGGATTACAATACAACCGATTGAGAGGCTCGCTATTACATTAAGGTAAGTTTTAAATTTTAAATATTTAATTTCCTGCTATGATTTAGTGGAAAGGGATTTGAACAGGTAGGATAAACGTTTTTTGACTTCAAATTACTGTCATGTGTAAATTTACATGTGCAAAAAAAAAATTTTGTCATGTACTCTGAAATTTCATTGTTCATAATTTCATTCAATTTCATGTTGAAATTTCATTAAATAAGATTATTTCACTCATAAAATGTCGCCATTAAAGTGGAATCATTCCTACCTTTCATCACACGCTACTTATTATAATATAGATAAAAGTTATAGGTTTGCACATGACAGTAATTTAAAGTCAAAAAAAGTCCTTAATTGGTTTGGGATTGGTACGTTCAACCTACATACACAATCCTTTTTTTTATCTGATAAAGTACACATGGCCACAGATCAAGTTACCCAAAACCAGCATAAATGGAACTCGCGCCTTGCGTATTATCATACTTAGGTAACCCGTCGGAGTCCCGCTTATACTGGATTTGAGTAACTTGATCTGTGCCGTGTGTACAACCGCACTCATATGACTAAACAAACAATTAGAGAGAAACTGGAGAAAAAAAGTTAATCGTACTCATTTTAATAAAAAGAGTTTTATTCATAAATTAAAAAATCAAATTTTACATCATTCATTTCTTTGTAAATTTGTATCCTGAGCGTTGACATTACTTTCGCCTGTAGATGATGTTGTTGCTGGGGTATAAATTACGTCATAAGACGTGATATTAAACAGGCCGCTTTCAGTCGAAATAAGAGTTTCATTGTCATTCACTGCAGCAGAACTAATAGCATTGTCGTTAAGACTCGAAGTATCCTGGATATACTATTGGTTTGGTAATCTTGATTTATCGGTGACAAACTGTCAAGCTCAGTAAAACCACTAGAACTTGTTGTAGGTATGGGACTGTAGTATGCAGGTTGTGTTTGACTTTCCATTTCCATAACTATATTTAACACTTTTGTTCTGAACATTAGTTTTTGATATCTAGTGAATCTTTTTAATGAAGGCTGCAGAGACTGAAAGAAAGCCAAATCCTCACTTTCTAGCTCCAGTTGATTAGACTTTAAGCATTCTAATAACTGTGCCTCAAATTCAGATGGTGCTTGCTTTTTAGATTTTACTTGTTTTTGTTTTGATGTTGGGTGAGAACTTTCTTGACGTGAAGTATCTGGTTGCGTGGACTCATTAGGTGTTTCTAAATTACTTTGTTCAGACATTTCTTCACAGAGTGACTCTTCTCCAGCAGTTTCCGTTGTACTGTCTAAGAAAGTCAAAATGTCATAGTAAGAATATTTCTTCTTCTTCTTCTTACTCCCAGAGCCGGATGGCTGATTTTTTTCAGATATCTTGTCTTTCTGGTAAGTGTCCCTTGCTGTTCGCCAGCGTTGTTGTATTTTCTTGTCTGAAATGACAAAATATAATAAGTAAGTGGCAAAAGTACACACAGTTTCAGATCAAGTTACCCAAAACCAGTACCAATAAAATCTAACGTAGCTATAGTACTGTAGTTAAAACGAATTAAAAACTTCTAGCGCTAGCTACTTCCGTGCCCTTTCACCTTAAGGGTATTTATTTTTCTTCTGAAGTAAAATTCGAGCGGTGCATGCTGTCTTATGTCTGATGTCAGCATTATTAATATATTATGTTATCATATTATTAATATATTGTTTTTGTTTTCAGATATTTGGCAACTGGTAATACATTCACTGATCTACACTATTCCTATGTGATTGGAATTGCAACAATTAGCGAAATAGTAAGACAAGTTTGTTACATAATATGGATTGAACTAAAGTCTGAATGTATTCCACAGCTTAATGGGATCAAATGGAAAGAAATCGCAGAGGGATTTCTCACATATACAAATTTTCCTAATTGCTTGGGTGCAATTGATGGAAAACATATAAGAGTGATTCGGCCGCCGCACAGTGGATCACTATATTTTAATTATAAGAAATATTATTCTGTAGTGCTCCTCGCAATGTGTGATGCTGATTATAATTTTACATATATTAATGTCGGTACCAGTGGAAGCAACGCCGATTCAACCATCTTTAGAAGGAGTCAATTGTATACGAAACTGGAAAGTAACACGTTGGGTATCCCTGACCCGCAAGAGTTGCCTATTATTTGCCCCGAAGTAGCTTATCCATCTAGTGTAAGAGCAAAGTTGCCGTTCGTGATAGTGGGAGACGAGGCATTTGGTTTATCATCACATGTGATGCGGCCTTATGCTCGTGATAATTTACCTTACAAAAAGAAAATATTTAATTACCGTCTGTCCAGAGCTAGAAGGTACATAGAATGCACTTTTGGAATTATGTCAAATAAATTTAGAATATTTCACAGATCCATGAATGTCAAGTTAGATCTAGCACAATTAATAGTCAAGACGGCATGTGTACTTCACAATTTCATAAGGAAACGGGATGGCTACAAGGTCAGCCATACATTTGTCACAAATGGTTTTACGGGACCACTACCCAGGCAGCAGACTGAAAGTAGTAATACGTCGGCAAGTAATATCAGAGATATATTTGCAGATTACTTTATCAATGAAGGAAAAGTCTCCTGGCAACACCGATATATAATTAATTAACTAAACTCAAAAGGTTTTAGAAGGTTTTTGATGTTATTTGTGAATTAAATAATTATGCTTATATTAATAAAGTAATGATGCTTGTATAAATAAAATAATGAACCAAACACATACCCGCCTCTTTTCTTTCCTCTTCGCTCAAATTTTCGTAGTTAGGTGCCAATTCCTTCAAAATATCTCTCCATGCAGCCTCCCTCGCGTCCCTGTTTTTGTATAATTCATTGCGTTTATCCCACAAAACGGGCCGCAGATGAACTTCAATGATTACTCGTTCTGTATCGATTTTCATTTCGGTAGTACAATACGGCGCGTGCGCCCCGCTCGACTCTAAAATGGGCACTGAAGTTGTAGGCAGCGCTTACGCATGCGGATACCCCGCACCGGGGTGACGCCCCGCACAGCGCCCCGCGTCCCGCGTGCGTTTATCACGCTTTACAATAGATACCTATATGAAATTGTTCTTTGCGGATGCTACGCATGCGGTCCAATCCCGCGTGCGTGAGCAAATCCGCGTGACACTAAAAGCGCCCTAAGCAAACTAAGGGCGTGCACAAACGGGTAACTTAGTTCCCATAACAGTTTTGTCTATGGATACAGTATTATTAAGGCCATAGATATTGTGTCATAGACTTGATCGGTAGGTCTGAGCCTTTTGCTCTTAACCCATCCTGCTACCGCGTAGGTAGACTGTAACTCACTGAGAGGTAAGCTTGTCGACTAAGTAGGGAAGTCCCCATTTTGAATATTTTTTTGAAATTTAATTTACTTGTGATCAGTGGCGTGCACTGAGTTTCTTACCAGGGTATGCATACACCAGGAAAATTGCATAAAACTGCAAAAATTCTTCTGCTATACGAGTTATATATAAACTTTAGGGTAAGCAGTGCTTTTGTGAATGTATGAAGTGCACACCACTGTCTGTGATTCATGTAACTATTAGATATCAGGCAATAAGCAGATGTATATAATGGTATATCTGTACATTTTTATTTGTTAAGAGCCAGTTGTTTAACGGCGTAGGAAACTACCGTGAGGAAACCTGCAATCTGCTTGCACGAGAGTTCTTGTTCAAGTGTGGATTAGCAGACTTCACAATCCACACTTGGCCAGCGTGGTGAATTGGGGCCTAAACCTTTATAATTCCGAGAGGAGACCCGTGCCCAATAGTGGGCTAGTAATGCGTTTATAACGATAGTCAGACGTGTAACGTACCTATGTCCAAAAAGAGTGCAATATATTAAAAAAATAACGGTTACATGTATGTGCGCGCTCTTAGACTACTGTACCCTTAGAAAGACAATGCACACTTCGCTATATTTTTACTATAAAATGGAGCTAATAGCAATAGTTTTAAAGGTCATGTTAAGATGCACGGACAAACTGTCTGTGCATCTTAAGCTAGCGGCCGTACGAAACTGTTAAAAAAAAAACAAGTTGTGAGTACGGCATTTACGACTTTAAGTAGTATTCGGTCGAAACTTTTATTAGAGTTTCGATACACGGAGGTCCATTGGTATCAAATAAAAGTGTGCTGTAGAAGATTGCACAGACATTGGCCTATGAAGAATTATTTTTATATTTTTATTAAAAATCAATTGGCCTTCGTTTTTAACCTAATTTGCAAATTTAATTCTCGCTGGTGCCTGCGTACAATGTTTGTATGACTGCGCGGCGAGTGTCGCATCGTGTAAATATTTCCACGTTGGCGGCGCCGGGCCGCGACGGCGATTACCACATTTCACTTTTGGGGGGCCGAGTTCTAATTCCAGCTCTAACTTATCTAATTTATGTGCGTCTTTTAAGTATTTAAAATATCACTTGCTTCAACGGTGACAAAAAATATCGTGAGAAAATCGGCATGCCTTGAAGTTCTCGATAATTTTCTCAAAGGACAATTTTTGTGTAAGTGACAAGGTATTTTTGTGTGGAGTCGACCAATCCGCATCGGGCCAGGCACCCTTCTCATTGGGACCTGTGTCCTGTAGTGGGCCGGTAATAGGTTGATATGATGATGATGATGATATATATAATATATAAATAATGACGAAAACGACATCAAAATTCGACGCGTGGTTTAGGAGGAGTTCGCGGGTAAACATACACAGAGAGAAGCGAAAAGCAACGCTATTTTTTAATATGTAGAGAAGAGTAGGTCCGTGTCTAATGTAGTATAACAATTAATAGGCACGATGAAAGTAACAAAGAATCGCTAAAATATTGTATTTATCTAACGATATATAATTCGTGTATTATGAAAAAACGTATTTTTAGTCAAATTCGCAGTGTGATTGGTATTTATTTTATTTATTTTCAATAAATAAAACTTGCAGAATCTTGTGATCCACAATGATAGCTGAAACACATTATTCAAAATTATGACGTCAGGTCTATATAAACAAAATTTTGTACCGCTTGAACTTCGAAAATCTCTGCGTATATTTTGTGATTCCAACTATCAGTTGCTAAGTTTTTTGTTATCAATACAAAAATCAATAATCTTTACCTATCGAACAAGGACTAACTAAAGCTATAATTTTCGTATGACGTCATACGCACTCTGCGAGCGTTTATGTATTTTTTTTTTTTCAATTGCAATTTATATAAATAGAATCTTTAATTATGCCAATTATGCGTCCGTATTAAACCAGCGTGGAGTATTTAATTCCTTTTGCCCTTGATGCAGGAGGCCCGTACCCAGCAGTGAAAAGTTAAAAGACTGAGCATGATCATGTAGATTAAAAATAAATAAAAGAAATAAATAAAACTGCTTAATTCTTGCTCTAATTAAAAATCGATAAAACTTATTTTAAAAGTGTTACTTGAGGTACTGAGGAACAAGACAAAAATACGCTAATTTATTTCTAAAGCTACTACAACTTGTTGCAAGTAAACATTTTGTATGTTCGTAACGTTCGTTAGAAAAACATGTAAATACACAAGTTTTAAGCAAACCTTTTGTGAATACGAAGTAAAACGGTTAAAGCGTTACGGAAACTCTGAACTCTGAAAAGTTTTCACATTAAAGTCTGTTTGGTTTATCTCAATTTATTCGCGATTTATTATTGTTTTAATTTGATTGTGTATAAACTTGTAAATATTATTTTTGTATACCTATGAAGGTACCTATTAACATTGGAAATTATGGTATGTGTATTAGTGCCAACTATTAACATATTTATTGCTTGTGGCTAGACTAAATTAATATTTTATAATACGACTACAAGAGCATCACACAGCATTTATATTTAATCAATATGTAATTTAGTTACGTTCGAAAATTTGTTCGATTAGAAATAATTTTTTTGTTTGATTTAAAATTGTTATTTTACTCACTTTTCTAGAGACGACAACTTCTAAATGTAAAATAGAATTTAGTCATTAAACTTATTGGATATGTACCCAGGACCGTTATATATTATATTTAATTGCGTTCAAAAATTTAGAGATTATATTCAAAACTTTTCAGGACGAATATGGATCTATATTTATAATAAAGATCTTGAAACGTTCTAAAACCTTTTATTTTGCAAAATTAAATGTGAGAGACGTATGAGTTTAATGCTCGTAAATTATAATAAGCGGAACTTATTTAACAATAATTGTTGTTAATAATATCAAAATGATTTGCGGTTTTTAAATATTACGTATGGAAATCGATAAGCGCCCCTAGCGGGAGTTATAATAAACTACCGTCCCCATACGTATTTTAAAACGAAAACGTAAAATATTTCAACGAAAAATTGTTTATTTTTTAAAATAAGGAGCAGAAGCCAAATTAAAAAATCTAAGTTTCCTAAATCGGTGAACGTGCAAATATAAAATGTTTAAAAATATTGTGTGGCACAATAATATTTAATTCATAAATTGTTAATAGTCAAATGAAAAATGTTGTAAAAGCCTTGCTAATTTGGTTCGACGTAAACCATTGTGGTTTATGTTATATAATATTTAAACCTTATTGGATAAGTGGTAAAAAAATATTAAAAGAAAAGGCAGGGATGAATATGGAAGTCAAATATAATTAGTGCTGTAATTTTCACCAGGTAACATTGAAGCCAGGATGGCGAAATTGTTCTACACCTGTCAGCTTAGGTTAAGGTTTTTTATGTCATCGTAAAATTTTAAATACCATTAGAATATATCAAAGTATATAATCAAAGTATATATCCAGAGATTTTAAACTTTAAAGATTGTAAACCTTGCCATGCTGCTTACAATTTATAGCATAATTTTTCGGCAGATTAATCTATCGAAGCGAAATTTTAGAAACTAAAGTTGTTTTAGGTTATGTTATGTTGGAACATGATTTAAACAGTACAACAGTTTACAATCTATCGATAAAGATTATAATCATTTTACGGTGACATATACGACTGAATACATGTACAGCTTTATTATATAGCCTAAAACTGTTCTTGTCAAAGTTCAATTTAAACTGGTCTACAAAGCAATTGGCACGAAAACGTGACCAAACGAAATTGTGTTACGTTGGGAAGTCTTTGCCACAAAGTTTTTAAGCTTGACCAATGAAGACTGAAGCAGATTATTGCCAAGACGATTGGTACAACTTGACTATTAATATTATTACGATGTAAATTTATTTATCATTACGCCATTTCGGTACTCTCTTCATAATTTTTTAAGTCATAGGTATTTTAGTGTATTGATTTATATTTTAACCGAAATTATTATTAAAATTGTTGATAAAAACATAAACGACGTCTTTTTTTATTTTAATACCGCTTCCTTAAAGTCGCAGTTATATGTAGCATACCTAATGCCCGTTTTCACTAATGACGACAAAGTAAGTAACGCCTAGTTAAAGTAGTTAAAAAATAGTAGTAGGCACACTTTTTTTTTTTCCTTTCCAATCGATTTTCACTAAGTAAATCTTATAAACCAACTTGTCTATGATTCTAGCTACAAGGTGTGGTATTTTGTGTTTGCAATAACATATTTTTAATTGTTCTATGGATTTAAGGATTTAAAAAAACTAATTTATATTTTTTTATCTGTCAACTGTCATTTTAAGAGTTCCCTAAAAATTACGCACTGCTGAATCGGTGTGGTAACTTGGCTGTGAGTTGAGTTAACAATCTAAATGAAATATAATTTCTCACAGTAGGTTCTTCTATTACTAAGATCGTAAATCTTTCTACAAGCTTTTGGTCTCAAAACCTGTAGGTAGGTATGTATTTCTGGTAGGTGTATGTTTAAAGGAAAATCTACTGACAATGGAATTTCCATAGGTACGTTTTTTTTTTAATTAAGTACAATTGATACTACTAAAAAAAAACTTGTGCATCATTATAATTTTTTTTTTCACTATACGTAAGCCCTAGACAGCAATCTCACAAGGTAGTAAGTGATGATGCAGCCTAAGATGGTAACAGGTTTCTTTGCGACATCGTACCGAATCGCTAAATCGTTTAGCGGCACGACTTTCTCAGTAGAGTGATTTGGCTAGCCAAGGCTGATCCTTCTACGAGAACAGACCAGAGTAAATTCGGAAATTATGAATTCCAAACTGCCCCTGTCGAGGATCGAACTGGCCGCTGCGTCACGGAGGTCATAAACTATCATAAGATTTTCGTACATTATTAATAGGTTTCCATTTCAAAATTATAGATCTGATCTGATCATCAAGAAAAATTTATTCATACTTAATCATAACTGTTCCTACTAGTATCTACTATGATATTTACCCGCAGCTTTGTTCGCGCATTTCTGTTTTACACAAACGCTCATCAATTATCATAAGAATTTACTCATACATTTTTAATAGGTTTCCATTTCAAAATTATAGATCTGTTAATATTAATGTTTATCATATACAGATCCTTATCATCAAGAGAAATTTATTCATACGAGTAACTGTACCTACTAAGTATAATATTTACCTGCAGCTTTGTCCGCGCATTTTTGTTCTACACAAACACTTGGTAGACTTCACATTTAATTATGGAGAACTCTCAGTGATGCTGGTTCGTCAATGATTTTCATCATCGTTAAAACAAATGAAATGCAATTACTTAAAACGTCCAACGTACTCGTATTGACGTAACGTACATATTGTTCGTGTAGTAATAAGTATAATGAGAATAATAATGTAATTGTTAATAAAGTGTAAGTGGATTTGGATATTAATTGATTAATAGATAAAGAAATAAAAATAAATAGCATTGTTTTATAAGTATAACCTAAAATAAACTATTTAAAACTAAATCAAATCTATAACATCTTCGAAACCACCGCAGCGAGGTACAGTTGCTAAAATTCTGGCATTGCCCCTTTGGATGGCCAAACTAATTCGTTGGCCAAGGTAACTGCCCGCTCTAGGATCACCGGTAGACTCGATAACCCTTTTCGATAGTTCTTTGAAAAGAGCTCGTGCCTCCGGACCCCACGGTCCCAAAGTCTCTACTCCAAAAGGCACAAAAATGAAGCTGCTATCCAGGTTAAAAAAAAAAATATTATGTAGGTTAGGTTTGTAACCTAGTACTTATATTGCATGGCAAGTTTATTCTAGCTTCATAATTGGCATGGACAGCCGGTTGGCGCAGTTGGCAGCGACCCTGCTTTCTGCATCTAAGGCCGTGGGTTCGATTCCCATAACTGGAAATATGTTTGTGTGATGAACATGTAAGTATTTATGAGTAAAATATTCATCAGCTATCTTAGTACCCATAACACAAGCAACGCTTACTTTGCTGGGACTAGATGGCGATGTGTGTAATGTCGTAGTATATTTATTTATTATTTATATAGTTAAATCGTAGGTACGTTTGTAGACAGACCTACTGATACAACTTGTTCCAAGATTAACATCTACCTGCTTGATAATAAACAAACATTTACATACTTGTTAATGATCACTCCCAGTAGATCGAAATCATAATAAAAACAACCAGTTACGTATCAGAAGTAGAGGTGGCTGTACGTGTTGGTAGACGAGTTGAGGTTTTTATTTGAAAAAGAGTTTTCTCTGTGTTATAAATAAGAAGAAATGGCAGGTTTGGAGAACCTTAGTGAAAGAGATCGTGCAGTTTTGAGAAGTATTTTCGATCCCACTGCCACCATCGGGGACGTTGCTGATGATGGTGACAGTTTTCTTAATGACGTTCAAGGTAAATAGTTATTACTAGCGGTCCCTCGCGACTTTATCCGTGTGTAAGACGACCTTAAAAGATAAACATATGCATTCGCGGGCTTTTTTAGAACTTTTAAAGGGGATCAACTTTGTCATATATGATTTTATTGAAACTTTAACCGTTTATGCAGCGCACGCATCGGAAGCTCTTAAAAGGAAAAAAAAAACACCGAATTTCAAATCATTCTTCAGTTATGTTATGCTCTTATTGGTCTTAGCGTGATGCTATATGGCCTGCAGCATTCCTCGATAGATGGGCTCTCAAACACTGAAATAATTTTTCAAATCTGCCCAGTAGTTCCTGAGATCATCGCGTCTAAACAAACAAACCAACTTAAAATATAACTTGCTTCAACATTGAAGGAAAACATCGTGAGGAAATCTCCAGAGAGTTCTAGATGATGTTCTCAAAGGCGTGTGGAGTCCATTAATCCGCACTGGGCCAGCGTGGTCTACGTCCTTATCCCTTCCCAATGTCAGAGGAGACCCGCGCGCTGTAGTGGGCCGATAGTATGTTGATATGATGATGAAGCTTTGCAACTGTAAAGTTTTATCAAATTTTGTTACGGAGTTTTTGCGTGAAAAAGTATCTTATTAAAATTCAGACATCCATCCAAACAAACTTTCGCCTCTAAAGGACTGACAGGTTGGTGATCGTAGTAGGTACATGCAGTGGCGTGCACCTGATACATGCACAAAAGCACTGTCTACCCTAAAATTTATACATAACTGGTATATCATATCTACCCTAAAATTTATACATAACTGGTATGCATACCCTGGTAAGAATCCCAGTGCACGCCACTGGGTACATGATAGGTAGTAGTTCTTGGCCGTAGCCAAAATAACATAGAATGCTGGAAGCACAGCGGACGCTATATTTCCCATTTCACCACGTATAACACCCGCGGAAGCGAATAGGTATTGACTACTGTGACCTGACAGCACTGCACGTCATTATATAAATATAAGTAGCATTATATGCTCTTACTTTCGAATACCTAAGGAGCAAGTTAAAACGATAACACAGGCGAAACTACATAGTCTCCAGCACCGACGCAATGTTGCCAGTTTATCGGTTTTTTACCGGATATACTTTGGTGAGTGTGCTCAGGAACTTCACAAACTTGTTCCTCCTTCCCCGCTCTACCACAGCGAGACACCGTGAGCGGTGGCATAATGTGGTTGATATTCCATCAACACGCACGAAACGTTTTTTATCCACGTTTCTGATACGTACCGCTAAGATGTGGAACGACCTCCCGGCAACTGTGTTTCCTGCCACGTATAATTTGAGCACCTTCAAGGCTAGAGTGAATAGGCTTTTTCTAGGCAAGCGTGCTCCAACCTAGACCTCATCATTGTTTTCTAATGGGCATATCGTTAATAATTTTTAAGTTAAACTTAAAAATTTCAGACACCACAGAAACGGACAAACAGAGCATAGCTCTGTGTCTTCAAGGCGTCCAGTTAGCTGAGGCGGGCAAGTACGAAGAGGCCTTGGGTCTGTTGAACAAAGGCGTTGACATCGCCCCTGAACGACCATCTGGGTACAATGACAGAGCACAGCTTTTTAGGCTGATGAAACGAGACGATGGTAATTTTTTTTTATACCACTACAAGTTCGCCGTTGACTGCAATCTCACCTAGTAAGTGATGATGCAGTCTAAGTAGCGGGCTAACTTGTTAGGGTGTATGGTAGTCTCTCTAATCGGTTTCTACGCGACATCGCACCGGAACACCAAATCGCTTAGCGGCACGTCTTTGTCGGTCGGGTGGTAATCAGAGCAGAAATTCAGATTATAAATTCCCGAAGTGCCACTGCTGGTAATCGAACCGGGGACCTCCTACTTAAACTTACAGCGCTCACCGATGCGCCAAGGAGGTCAAAACATTAAAGCTTTGTTAGCACTTTGGAACAGCTTTGGTAGCACTTTGGAACAGCTTTGTCAGCACTTTGGAACAGGTCTCTTGAAATCCACCGAGATGTTATATTGATCACAGATATCTAATGCATAATATGTTTACATGACGCTTTGTCAATGCTATGTGCACTTGTCATTGACATGCATGTCAGTCCATGTTATTGTGTGTGTGCTATGTTTAAAAAACGTGTAATATGCATGTTGTTAGTGCTCTTAATAAATAAATAAATAAATAAATAAATAATATGGAGAAATCCTAGGATCCGTTTTTTTGAAACATAAAGACGCTGGCAGTTTTGCTAACATTAAATATATTTTTTTAACGAAACAAACAGGCACTTTGCCAGCGCTGCCACTAATAAACTAATGCATGATGCATTCCCGGCATTCCCGCGAAAACGCTTGCCGGGTGTCATGGCCGCACTCGTTACGTCAGAGGCAAATTTGAGCTTTAATAAGACCTTTGCTAAAGATTATTGATTTTGGTATTGATGACAAAAAACCTAGCAAATGATAGTTTGCTAGGTTTAAAATAATTATTAAACGCAGAGATTTTCGAAGTTCTCAAGCAGTACAAAATTATGTAGGTACATTTTACTCTTATTTCTACACCACTATGAAGTTAGGAAAATAAAAGAACAAAATAAATACAGTGACGGAAGTAGAATACAAAAGGCGGCCTTATCGCTAAGTAGCGATCACTGCCAGGCACCCTTTGTATTAGGACAAGATCAGCGAGAGCGGAGAGGTGGTGTAAAATTATATTAAAACCTACATTCAAATAGCTAAATACAAATACATAAACAAATTTGCACAAATAAGAATAATATTACAAATAACTATAAAATTACAAACTAATATATACTCAATAAAACCTACATAAATACTTAAGAACATATTAGTAGGTTCCTACAGACGTGACGTCATAATTGTAATTTCGGCGTTTCACCTGACATGATGGATTGCTTTTGCAGTTTTATTGATTGAAATCGCTCTTCGAATATAAATAAAAAAAGAATTTTTCATTTCGATTCTTTGTTACTGCCATCATACTTATTAATGTTAGCGCTTTGCAAGGATTAATTTTAGATTGTTTCCAGATGCCATTCAAGATCTGGATCGTGTACTCCAACTGACCGAGGGTCAAGCAAGCCGCGCTCGGGCGCTCGCGCTTTGCCAACGCGGAGTCCTAATGCGCAAGCGCGGTGCGGATGACCAAGCGCGAGCCGCTTTCACCGAGGCCGCTAAACTTGGCAGCGGGTTCGCTAAAAAGCAGGTATGACTCATCATCAACACTTACCACAAGGTGAGATTGCAGTCAAGGGCAATGTAGTGTTATAACATCGGCAGTTATAATAAACTAGCGTACCCAGCCCGCTTCGCCGGGCTAGATTTTGCTGTATTTTATTTAAACAATAAACTTACATCATTAATTTTTTTATTTAAGTCTCATAATATATTAAATCATTTATTTCTCTCCGTATTCATTCTCTTCTATTCTCTTCTCGAGCGGGTGAAGATCATTATCTATACCCATGTACACCCGACAATAGAATATCATCATAGTAAATAAAAGCTGTATTTGACAGTTGAAAAATAGGAGTGCTCCGATCGTCACCAAACTTTACAGGATTACTCACCAGGTCAACCCGGAGATTCCCTGAAAGTTTCATTAAAATCGGTCCAGCCGTTTCGGAGCCTATACGGAACATACCCACACACTTTCTCTTTTATATGATATAGATACCTAATCGGTTTCTACGCAACATCGGATCGGCGGTTAAGGTGGTTTCAAAGCCTTCCGCAAGACCAGACCATATTAGAGAAAAATCTGAAATTATTAATTGTGGCTGGCTATCGGGAGTGAAACTCGGGACCTCCCACTAAAGTTTGTCGGATGGATCACTCAAGACGTTCTCTTCCATTGAAACTGGCAGAGTGTAAAACCACGTGCGTTCGCAGAGAAAGAAAAAAGAAAAATAAAACAAAAAGTATTCGACATTCCTTGAAAATTAGCTAAGTATCTTCTTTAATTACAGATCGTTGAGCTGAATCCGTACGCCGCGTTATGCAATCAAATGCTCAGTCAAGTTATGAGGGGAGATAAAGACATCAAATTGTAGATTATGCGAGCTGAGAATAAATATATTATTTTATTAGAAGAGCGAAAATTCGTTTGTGAGTTTATTTGACGGCCGTGACGACGTTATTTAATAAAATATCTGGCAAATATGAATTTATAGTTATCAAAAGGTTGGATATTTACCAACTTTATAAAATTACTGTAACATTATTTTTATTATATTCATAAAAATATGTTTCTGCTATCTTAGTACCTCGCACCGGAACACTAAATCGCTTAGCACGTTTTGTCGGTACGCCACGGTCAAGGTCTCTCACCAGATCAGACCATAGAAAATTCAGAAATTATAAATTCCCTATTCGATCGATCCGGGAATCGATCCCGGGACCTCCTACTTAAATTCACAGCGTTCACCGTTGCGCTAGGGAGGTCGTCGTCGGTGAAAGGACGTAGAGTAATACAGGCCACTTTTTATTTAAGGAATGCGAGCGGTCTCACGAGATTCGTGAAAAACCGTGATTAATGTGCACGAAGTATTCGGGCAACAGCTACGAGTGTTGAGTAGCTGTGCGTAGTGTTTAATAAATAAATAAAATTACCTATAATACAACACTACACACGACGCCATTTAGCCCCAAAGTAACCGTAGCTTGTGTCATGGGTACTAGGGTGACTGATGAATATTTTTATGAATAATATACATAAATACTTATAATATACAGATAAACGCCCAGACACTGAAAACATTGATCACACAAACATTTTCCACTTGTGGGAATCGAACCCACTGCCCACTGCGTCAATCGGCTGTCAATCAAGTCAAGATAGAGATAATAAGCCAAACATAGGTAACAAACAAACAGACACTCTTTCTGATTTATAATATTAGTATGGATTGCTCTTCGAAGCACGTTGTTCGAGACCACCAATTTCCCAATTTGCAATTCTTGTACCATTACTTACAAGGATTATTAGGTATTATATTTTTTATTAAATATTGCATTATACAAAATTCATATTTTTTATTATTAATACTTTTTTGCGTCTACGACAAGTTCTTAGAATGAACCAAGATTGGCTGGTAGAGAGTGGCATTCATTCGCCTTTAGTACATTGCATTTTTTTTGTGGGCAATACAGTTTACAAAAAAAAAAAAGGATTTATTTACAACCCAATATTCGAATCCTTCTAACCGATAACCTACCTGTTACCTTGAGAATCACAAGACCGTCGCGGCAGTTGTTTATGAAAGAAAACGCACATATCTAATGGATTAGAAATTTATATTATTGAGTTACAATCCACGATCACATTCGAGAAAAACCACATACTCTAAGATCCTGCTGACGAGTTCGAGCTGAATCTCGCCAGGCAATACCACAAACCCCTTGAAAATGATCGACTTCACATTACGAAAATGGCAAATGTAGACTACAAATCGAAATTCTGTGACTACGCTATTAATATTTAATAATAATTTTAAGTATATGCAATAAAATCTCAAAATCAAGATTGCGCGCGAAAATTCTCCAATATTTTCTAGACGAAGAAACAAAATTCTCGCGCGGAATCCCTCACAAATTGAAAACTTGATAATATTTAATGTATTAAAAACTAGTGAGAGGCGACGAGACGGTAGGTTAAAATAATACGCAGTTAAAAAAAGTGCGTTTACAAAGACAAGGAAGTTTTTTTTTGTAGAAAAGTTTCACGTAGCTACATTTAATGGCACAAAACATAAAATACTTTGGTAAAAAATTTCATCAAAATACAACATTTCTACTTTTTTAAACTGATTGCACATTAAAGTACGAACCGCACGAGGTATGCGCACAGCATTGTCGAAATTTATAAGATTGTCGCTTATGATAAGATTAACCTACCGATAACGACTGATGGCCAGTATGCCATTAGCTGACAGACTCTAAGCAAATAGTTCTCCTTGATTCTCTATGGCATAAAAATTACAACTCACTATCAATGTATTTTGAAATCATAACGCACAACATTTTGACATCTCTTTGTACACAAACTGTAAATTTTTGATTATCATTTCAAATGAAGGACCTTATTCGCTTATAAGTTCTGAAAATACCTTCCGCTCGATTCGTGTAACGGATATGGCGCAGTCGACCGTAATACCGTGTGCGGCCTTACTTGTAATGAGCAATTAGCTTTATAGTCCATCTAGTCAGGCTGTAGAGTTGTTAGCGATAGACAATGGATGTCTCCATGTCCAATTCTGCCATTTAAATCGTAATATATCGCGAAAAGTATTTGAGCCGTCAAATTTGACTCCTCGTCGTTACGATGTCAATGTCATTGCGCTTCTTCAACTCTATAGCTAGACGGGGACTTAAAATTATGCTTTTACATAGACCCTTTTGGCACAAGTTATCTTTGATAATTTATATTATCTGTGGGGCAAAAGTGCATATTAAAAAATTAAAATAAGTATAAAAATGGCGCAAAACTTTTCCACGTGCTGGGTGAAAGGATGATCATATCACAGAGATAGTTATAAATAATGTGAGTACATTTAGTTCAATAAGCGTTTATATAGGTAATATTATAGAATTATTATAATCTGTTACACACTAAGGTAAAGGTTATCAATATAACAGATAGGCTGTTTGCATAAAGTCCTTTGCTAAACTTTCATATAATTTAAAAAGAAATGTATAGAAAAAGCAAGATGAAAAATGTATTTACGTAAAACCCATTGCTAAAATGTATTCAGAGGTAGAATATAGAAAAACGAATTAAATAAATATGGTTTTAAGTTATTTAAAGTTATGTTCAAATTCCATATTTTTTTATACTGCAAAATAGCAATGGATCTTGATTAAATACATTTTAATTTTAAGTCAGTGGCGTAATAAAGCAACAATGTAAAGCCAGATGCTTTTTTGTTAGTTATAAGAATTTTGTTAGTTTTATTATAATTATACCAGACTATCATAAAACTTAATACAATTTCTAAAAAAATATCAGATTAAATAATAAGAAAGTATGAAATCATGAATCCTTTCGATTGATTGATTTACTTTGTTTTTACGCCACCGTCTTGATTTTTACCAGAGCATTTTGACTAGCAGTAGTAGAATGTTAAAGTATTTTAATATTAATAAATAAATGAAAACAATAATAATCCTTTGGAATATTCGCACAAAGTAAAAATTAAAAGCCAGAAATACACATGAAGTTACAAACATCCTTGAGTGTGCAATTGTCACTGTATTTATTTTCTTGTAATGCCACATGTATTTCTACCTTATAGGGTCAGATACACAAAATAAGATGGCAGTAGGTATATAGTATTTAAAATATAAATAAAAAAAGATTTTTTCCCCCACTAGTGATATGGCAAAAATGTAATTACATTGTATAAGAGTGTGAAAATTTTATTTAACATTAGGAAAAATATTTACAATTTGGCACAGGCTTCGTGCATTAACTGCGTAAAATACCTCCAATAATGGTATACAAAACTGAAAATTAACTAAATTTACTGGACTAAAAGTTCTACCACTAATTTCACAAGTTACAAGATGTTGGATTTTTTTAAATTGGCGCGAAATAATTCTTCGGCCATTGGTTTTTTACGTACGCGTCATAAATGATATGAGCGAGATAGCACGAGCCCTTTGTTAATATACTTCAAATCTTATCTTGAAGCAACAAAGTCTATATTTCGTTGGTGTTTACATAATAAATTATTTGGCATTACTTCTACCCTAAAAAAAATTGTCGCTGTTACTTAAAAGCGGTAGTACTGAATGTACGTCCAGAACATTTAGTTAACTTAACTCCTCATAAGGCCTCCCTTTGTATCAACAAAGTATCAGAATCTGCTGCAAGATTTAGTAATTATTCCAAAAGTTCAGAAACTTTATATAACACGCATATTTTTTTTAATTACGTCTTTGTCGGTAGGTTGGTAACTAGCCCCAACCGAAGCCTTCCACGGACCACACGAGTTGTTTCGTGCGATCACGGGTTAATGTGATAAATTAATAAAGGTAGCATTAATTTTGCATCGCTGCTACCGCACTGCTATATGCAACCAATTTGAACGTACTTTTAAACGCCAATGTAATTTTTCCGTTTAACTGATTAGGCTAACCTTATGGGGATTAAGTTTTGTGTACAGTAAATAACTGTTGGTTCTAAGAAATATTAATACAATAAAATAGTCAAAGAGTATTTATACTATATCCTGTAACACCTACGGGCTTATACTAAAAGGTTTGATGCTTTAGGCCTATAATGTGAAAGACTTTTTAATACAATTTTTAAATTTTACCCTCATTGCTAGAAATAAATGAGTAAAATATTTTAAACTATAGTATCGTTTCAAAATGTTCAATAGAATATATTTCGGTAGCTTACGATGAAACGTTTGAATATATATTTTTGTCTATACAAATGAGTGCGCTAGGTACACTACAAGAATACACTGGCCTTAGTTATAATTCTGTCGTATACAAAACAAATTTTAAGGATTAAAATTCGAGTTCAATTTAATAATGAATTTGTGGGTAACCAAAGCAATATTTAAGTTTAACAGTCGCGCCGAGTTTATGTTTTGTATACCACAGTGTTGCCAGTTCTGTGCCTCACTACCACAAAATTAGGGTAAAGACTTATATTTAAAAACGTGATACTTTAATGTGATTTAAGGTAAAGGAAGGTATGTTTTGTTTTTAGTTCACGATAAATGGGCTGTGCATCTTAAGTTTAAATTAGATATTAGGTATACATCTAAAGTAATATGTAATGTTCAAACACGTACGCAGAATTAAATCAAAAATTTTTAAAATTAGATAACACTTCATTTTACAATTAGATAAAACAGCGTCAAAAATAAAAACAAAAAATGAAAATCTGCCGTCCGTTGGTTTATACTTCCTGGTAGTAATTATATCTGCTATATGAATTATATAGCGCAGCGTACGATTTCACAAATTATTAAATAACGGACCGCATAAATGTCAGTATTTTTTACTTTACACAAAATTAATGATTTATTAAATTAAAAGACCGATAAAAAATTAATGCTATGTTATTTTAACATAACATAGCATTGATTATTTCGTCGTATTGTTATGACGAAAACTTTAACAAATTCTAATTAGCAAACATGTTGCAGGGAGTTGTAACTGCGTAGGTATACAATTATGTAATATAAATTATGACTGTATAGGCTGTATGATCTTCGATCTTTGCCTATCCCGGAAGGAATAGGCCGAATTATACCCACGCACTCTATGGAGGGGGTTTTTATTCTACGCCAAAGTGTTTTACTAATATGCTTATAAATACATCTTTGTAACTTCGTGGTTACGCTTTATACAAATGAGATCTTATTATATTAATGGTTACATAATATAAGCTACAAGTTTTATAAACTTTTAACTATCATCTAATAACTGACCAAGTCAGTGCAAAGGGAGTGTCAAAAGGCGTAAGCTAGCAACACTACACAATACCAGTTGAAAAAAGTTGAATTCCTACCATTAATTATAATTATATAACCTCTACGGTTCTCGCAGCTATCAGAATTGGTGTTTAGAATACAGTGGCCTCCGCCATATCTCAATTACAACGAGATAGAAATATACTATTTATTTTAAACTTACTATGAGTAAGGCTTTAAGCACAGCAAGCACACAAGCTATACGATACGCGATTTGTCGCTCGTGTACACCTGACGTAATCTAAATGAATCGCATCCTTAACACCAAACTGACAGCGGTCAAGCGATAATCGCAATCGATTGTCAACTTGACAGTTCGACTTGACGAGGCAATGATGCTGTCATCAACCTATCAGACCCTCAAGGGTTCTGAGGTCTCATAATACACTATAACTTTTATTAAGTTAGTTAGCAACTTGTTATTCTTTCTCGATAAATAAACGTCTTTGGCCACATATCCGCTGAATATAGGATAATAAGTAGTAAGTATTCAAAGAACTTACGTATTTTCTGTATTTGCTTTTATACGCCATTTAAACGAGAAAACTTTGCGATAAGGCCGCCAAATTATATTTTGATTTCTTCTCTGTTTTATACTTTATGTGGTGAACAATAATCATCATTTATTGCTATGAAACTATTAATAGTTTGGTGCTAAGGAGACATTAATATTCTGATGAGCTATGTAAAAGTTTTTAATATCAAATAAGCTTTGATTTTATTGAGTAACTTATTGCCCGTCTATAAGCTCGATTTATTGGTCGCAACTATACGCTTTCCATAGTATAGCTTGTGCCCTGTGCCCCAGTTTAATCTACCATAAATATAAGCGATTATTAAATCGAGTATTTAATCGTATAGTTTACTTTGAAGCTACAGTTTTTTGGAGGGTGGTGAAGCCACGGGCATAAAGTAGCGTCGAATTAATTTACAGATAAATTGTTTATAGAAATAGGCGGTAATAATAATTTGGAGAGCGGTGGAATACACCGTTATTTGAAATAGCGGTATCGTCATCTATCTAACGGCCGTCTACGGTGCCACAAATTTATCGCACGTATTATTCAATAACATAAATCATCTCTGTGATTAAGTGAATAATATTATATAACTCGTCTCAGATGAAAATAACTTTGCATGCCATCTTGGTTCCATAGACAAAGTCTTTAACCCCGACGCAAAAGGGGTGTTATAGGTTTAAGTCTGTCTGTGTATCTGTATATCTGTCTGTGGTATCGTCATAGTTAAAATTTCCAAGTGTTCTAAGCGAAGTTTCATGAAAATCTAATCGGCCGTTTGAAGATTATAAGCTCTTTTCTAGTTCGTGACTCTCTTCCTTACGTTTAAGGAAAATTTTAAAATTTTTAATTTTACTTTTATTGTATATTTCAGCCGTTACGTGGCTGCACCGCCATCCTAAGTAAACGTAGCGTTATAGGAACTAAATGAACTGTAGTGTAGTGAAACGTGATATTTTTTTTAAATAGGTGACCAAATGTTAAAAACTTAGCCTATTAGTCTATGTAAGCCAATATATAGCTGGGTGGCGGTTTGTTTAAAAACACTTTAATTTGCAATGCAATTACTGCATTTCTCTTTATCTGTCTCTCTTCTCGTATCTTAAGGCCTCCTTCGTCCCAATTCAAAGTTAAGTTAAAGACTTAGAACACAAAAGAGAGACCTGAAAAGAGTATTAATTAAAAAGTGTTTTTAATGGATACTAAAGGTGGGATTTCGCGTACACATTTTGAATACACAATCTCAGTTACGCTTTAAAGTAACGTTAACTGTAGAGTTAGGGGCAATTGTTTATGGTAACTTTTTGGAGGCTCTTTTTCCTTGACTTTGTTTTGGTTTTTCTTTTTGTTATTATTTTGGTCATATTTAGTGGCGCCTCGACCAGGGTAGAAAGTAGACAGATGGCATAAAATGAAAAAAAAAACTAAAAATGAGAATAAAAAATAACTTTAGTGTAGACACTGAAATACTTTTCACTCTTCTGTTCGGTGTCACAACATTAGATTCCACGTCTTTCGGCTCGAGAGAAATCGGAAATTAATTTATTGTTAGTAAATTTAAAATACATGTCACTTAATAACTTTGGCCAAAAATCGGAACTCTCTGGAATCTACTTTTGGCTACAAATTGGCTTTGGGAAAAATCGATTTTAGTGTGGGACCTTGCAATTCGCAATTGTTTTGAAATTATTATTTTTATTTATGATGATTTCCTGGAACAGTCGGACTTAATGTATTTTAAGTGCTTTTATATAGTAATACTCAATATGGTCTACACATATGGTATTTTTAATTTTATCTGAATTCAATAATTTACTAAGGAAAATGTCCTTAAAATTTTCGTTACAGGTAACTTTGTCATATCTATGGAGCGAAATTTGACTAGGCCGCGAAAAGCGTATAATCAGCTTAGTCAAAAATATGGTTATATCTTTAAGAAAAAACGCAGCAAGCACCACTCAGCGCCATTAATTTCTGTGGCTGTTATTGAATTTATTTGTATTTATTGAGGGGACGCCTGCCAATTCCAGATGGGTGATCTGTCCAATATACGGACCATTCCACCGTATTACACATACCGTGGTCGATGTTAAACGCCACTAAGTCCATACTGTGTAGTCGCAATGTGATACACGCGGGTGTGGGAAGCGCAAATTTAGCGCCCTACTTGACTCCCTCTCCAGCTGCTTAATATACTGAACTGATTCACTTTCCTGGCTAATATACTGAGGTGACGATAGCTCACAGAAAACAATGTTTTCAATGAAAAAAAGAAGCGAATTGTGTTGATTTCCACTTTACATAACTAGATGGCGTCACACGATCGTACATCGCGGTATCAAAGTTTTAACAAATGAGCAACATCTCGGAAGAAGCTGGTCCTATTCGACGGTCGAGAGCGTCACCAGAGTTCCCCTACAGACTCAAATTGGTTTAGTAATAGGAGAGCTTTTTGCGACTCGAGCTCGTCCGGGGATAGACTAGCCAAAACTTCTGCTGTATTCCGGTCTATATGCGTAGTTGCCGGCGTAACTATAGGCACATGACGTTTAACACTTACGCCTCAAATTGATGGACACAGGGCGGCACTTTGTAGGACGTATTTCGCACTCACATACCCTGCTCTGTTTATCGCCGATGGGTTGTCCAGGGGCCTCTCCCCTAGAATACCCTTCGCCGATAAACAGAGCAGGTTTTCACGTGGACCATGTGCTCGGTCCGTTAAATAATAAAATTAAAAAGGTAAGACACCTAGTTTTCGTTAGCTTAGGTTATTTTCTGTATAATCTTATCCAAGTAAAGTGAAAAGTTTGATAACCAATCTTACCCCGGCAGGGCAAGATTGATTGATTATTATCTGTGTGAAGGTATTTTATATTATAGACGGTTCTAAGCCGTTAGGACATTTCAAGTTGTAGCCTACTGACCTTCTTAGAACGAACGATTTTAGAAACTACTCCGATCTTTCCTCACCACCCTTTCATCTTTCCCCCTGTATTTTTTTCGATAAAAACATTGTAACTAATTATTTTTTTGCTTTCGAAAAAATATAACAGGGATTTATCGATATGACATAAAAATATGCTCTTTGTACTTTATTCAATATAGATATCATTTTAACTGAAGTTAATACGTACTGTTCTACAAAACGTCAAACACAACACTGCTTATCTCATCAAAAAACCGTTCGATCTTCCCACTCACCCTACTGCGGAGTTATGTTACTCTTTTTTTTTTTTTTTAAGAGGCATTGAGTAGTTTGACTGCAATCACACCTGCTGCACGATTTAGTAACTTTTTAAACGAGTTGACCACTGGTCGTTTTTATTTTATAGCCACAGTTGTTAACTTATCGTTAATGTTGTATGGAGATGACAGATCGCCACCGTCTAGCAACTTTAAGTTGGGGGGCCCAGTTGTAATTCACGAAGATGATTTTTTTTTTTTTAAAAAGATCGTATATATTGCCATTTCGAAAATGAATCAGCACATCTACTATCCTATCCTATACTACTATATACTACCTGATAATATATAATTTAGCCTAATAAATGAAAATTAACTAATTAATACTAAATCTATAATACGCGATGCCGCATTCCCGAAATATCTAAACTCGGCTAAGATGACGGCATTAGTTTTTTTTTAAATCACCATTTTGAGACTAACATATCTTATCAAACATTTAAATCGTTTCACATCCCCTTGATTTTTCCTGTAGCAGAATTTAACACGACGAAGTGTTCCGAGGAAATAGAATTACAAGATCCACAGAAGATAAATCAGACAAAAAAGCGGAACTAAGTGGACAAAGAAGTTGAAATATACGAAAACTAAGCGAACAAAAGAAGTGGAACCAGATAAACAAAAAAAGCGGAAGTATTCTTTGGATGCATTTCGCATTAATGAAATAAGGCTTTTGCATCAAAAATGCGCAATTTCAAGCAATCAAATGCAGTAAAATTTTCAGAAAGCGATGCACCATCAAAAAATACACGACGGATGACATGAAGGAATCTACCGAAAGACATCAAACTTGAAATAAGAACTGCAGTTTATCAATAGTAAATGAGTATAGCTAACATGTTAAATCTTTGAATGACACTCCTACCCAAAAATGGTGATTCAAAAAACCTCATTAAAAAATTAAAACACCTAAAATGTCATTTTATTACATTCAATTTAGAATCGACAGCTTCATTTCTTTTAAATTCACATTTATTATCTAGCAAGAGTATATCTTTTTTATTTAAACGTATTTTTAGTCATTTTATTTTTTAATAAAGTTAGTAAGGCTATTTATTTAGTACACGATTATTTAACAGCTGATCGCTGAATTTGCGATGACATTAGACGATATATTGTTAAAATAATGAAAATCTTTTTTTTTTTATGTGTTAAAACAAAATCCATATTATTTAGCCGCAATTACTTTGGTTTAAATTTTCACACATCGTCTAATAACACCGCAATATTTACTTAAGAAGACACTCAACAAACATTAACACACACACAGACACAACAAAATCACAACGCTTACGCACACAACACACATACCAACAAACATTAAAATTATCATTTACACACACGGCCAACAGATTATATTAAATGCATAAACACAACACAAACTTAAATTATAGCCATAGACAATGAAAACTTTATGACAGCCACGGAACAGCCGTAATGTAAAACTTAAAATTCCACAAAACCTGATGTCATATCGTCATAAAATAATTTATTAACAATTAAAAATACTAACTAAGTATTCGGATTCTTGTCCATAGAGATTCTGGGTTAATTGGTTTAGAGAAATGGTGTTTTTGCTAGACAAAATGGCGGTGTTACCAATATAGGAAACAACATAGAATTACAATTATTCGAATTTTGACTAACCGACTAATTAAAGAGTTTTAAAATTTAATATAGTGATATTGGAAAATGACACTAATAGTAAAAGCTCAAAATGGATTCTCAAAACACTTAAAATTTAGCGCCATCCTCACGACACGACACGACATACAAATTACACTAATTACATATAAATCTGATATGTGAATGAAAAATTATATCGAAATATCACAAAAGTAAACACATATTCCTATAAAAGCTAATATAGATCTTAAATTCAAAGCCGTACGGAAGAAAATAGCTTGCATAGTCTTATAAGGTTTATGTATTTAGATGTGTGAGAGTACTGCATACTACAACATTCACTATTTTACCAAGTGGCCCCAAGATCACTATAAGTTTACAATATTAAAGATTTTCTACAAAAAAAAAATAAAAAAATGTAACTTGTTATAAAAGTTGTAAGAAATTGGAAGATCCTTTCTTTTAAAAATGGAAGTTTACTGACTATTTTTTATCTGTTAAACGTATGCCAAAGATTAATTAGACATTAAAAATACGGATTGCCACTTACGATCGATATAGAATAACGAACAAATTATTATTAACAATAAATAAGTTTAATTACAACAATAAATTTAAGTCCATTTAATATTGCTTTGGAAAATTCATTGAGATATAAATTTTTTATTGCATTCTCGAAATAATAGACTACACAACAAAGTCATGTCGCATTGGATGGATGGAAAAAATACTTGATTAATACTCTGGTTAAATTAATATCTACGTACAATTACATGGATATGAGCAAACAAACCTCCCAAATCCCATGGAATAAAGAAACTCCTCAACTCTTCGAGAAACAAGTCAAGAATTTGAAATGTCTGAAACGATGTAAAACGATGAGCGAGACAGCGAAACGACGTTGCCGTAAGAGTGACAGAGACAGTCGACAGATGAGTTTCAGAGGCCACCATTACGACAGCGCAGAGTTAGCTTCAAGTGATGCAGAAAGGTGCACCTGAAATGAAAATATGTCTCTTTAAGACGGATTTTACAAATGCCAAATGCAAGATAGGTTTTTTTAAAGAAAATCTGTAACATTTGGTTCTCACTTACTTTTACATTAAATGAACAAATTATATGAATACCAGCTTTCTTAGTTTAGATTCAGAAGCTTATAGTAAAAATTATTTAAGGTGTCATGGATGCTCCATCCTACAAAATAAGAAAACATTTTACGAAATTTCGGTTATAGAAGATGAAAGTTAAAGAATTCATACATATGTTCAGTAATATATGTAACCTTATTTAATAATATATAACTTATAACTAGTAACTTAAAGGTTTCGATACGTTACGAACATTCTAGGACAAAGAAGCTAAGTCACAAGGTCATTACGCTAAAATTAGTTGGTGACAGTAAAATAGCGGGAGTATTCTAGGAAGAAACACCTTCTTCTTGAAGTGCCATGGTCGTTGCGCAAAACTTAGTTGAAGGGAGTAAAAAAGCAGGATCATTCTCGGTCACAAGAAAGGACCAAGAAGCTTAACCTCAAGGTCAACTCGCAAAACTTAATTGCCGGAGTAATATAATGGTGTTTCTAGGACAAAGAAGCCACCACTAAAGGTCTATTCAAGGTATTAGGTCAAGGAATTAGGTGGCAATATAAAATGCTTGGAGCATTCTACGACGAAGAAATATTCGAAAATCCCACCTGTCAGTTCACACGTGTTGCACGTATTCCGGGTTGAGGAATGAGAAGCCCATGAACTCTGTCTGGTCGAGGTTCATCATGAACAGCTTATCAGTTGGCGTGAGTTCCGTCTTCTCCTGGGTGAACTGCTTGTCGAAGTTGGACACGTCTTTACGATGTTTCTGGAAGAGAAAATAAATAAGTATAGTTATGGAAGTTAAAAATACCTCTTATTTCTGTATTGCTGATCTGGTTTAAATTGGAAGATCCTTTCTTTTAAAAATGGAAGTTTACTGACTATTTTTTATCTATGTAACGTATGCCAAAGATTGAATAGATAATTGATCTGGATACTAAAGAAACATCTGTATAGAAATCCCATGTATAACATGAACCCGAACGACATTTCAGACCTTTGCCAGGGTTTAAACAACGAGTTAAAAATAGAATTAAACAATGGTGTAAAATCTCTAAGAAACTGCGTGTTCGTAATAAATTGCGGTATTGCAAAGAAAAATTTTTCGTTATTTTGACTTACAATTTTAGGTTTGAAGGGTGGTTGAACATCCCTCGCTTCAACCCGCGTCCAGTCAATGCGACGGAAGAAAACGTGGGTGCGAACGTCCTCTTCACCGCGGAGACCACAACCGAGACGTTTTTGAGGGTTCTTTGTAAGGAAAGACTTGCAGGCATCCTTAGCTTCCTGTTGCAAAAATAGAAGTACAGTTAGTAAACTGAAGTCTATAATATCTGTGCGGATCTAAGTTTTTTTCAAATCTTGTAAATTATTTTTTTGATTACCCTGTATTAAAGGATTTCATCATCACCCATATTCTAGAAAATCGAAGGCAAATAACCACATATTTGCTTTTCAACCACCTATGTTTAATGTAACCTATTATTAAATATTCATATGGGTGATGATGATCATATGAATATTTAATAACTACTTAACCATATCAATGGCCTGGTTAACCACCTTCTGATAGGTGTCGAATAAGTTATTCGCAAATTTTGTCTTTGTTCGTTGACATAAAATAAGAAAGTGGCGAAACTTACATTTAGGTTATCCGATACACAGAAGGTGGTAAAACAAGCCTTAAGTCCACAGACCAGTGTACGAGTAAAACAATAAGTTAATTTTGAAATTCAGAATCAATTGAAGAATAACTAATCAAAATATTAATCTAAACCAAAATCTTCAAATGACAGATTGAATTAAGTATCCCTCGTCAAAACAGAAGAAGGAGTAGCTCCTTAGACGTGCTCCCTTGACAGAGTGTTCGTGGTTGTCGAGATGGCATGCATGGCTTCAGACTTCATCGGGTCTGTGGCTTTTCCCGTGAATCTTCTCCACTTTTGTCGGTTGTAAGCATTATGGGAGTATTCCATCACAGTTGTTCTGTATCAACGATTTCATTGTTTGTTTTGTTTTAAGTCTTTATTGCACACACACATTTTATATAAATTAAACACAAATAGAAGAAACTTAAAATAATAAAAATAAAATAGAGCGTGCAAAGGCGGTCTTATCACTAAAGCGATCTCTTCCAGACAACCTTTGACGTTAGGAAAAAAAAAACGAAGGAACGGGTTGGTGCAGCAATTTAAGTATAAAAAAAATATATATATTTATATATATATATATAAAATAATTTTAATAAACTACTTACTCATAAATTCTAATACTACATACATATTATACATAATATATATAAGTATATACATATTTAAGCAATATACTACATACTAGATAAAAAATGGTTGTATCAGTTGTTGACTGTCCTCTCGTTCTTTTTTTTCCTACCTGTCGCCTGATTGACCCCTAACTCCTCGCGATGTGGCCAAAAAACTTATTTACTTTTAGTTCTTTTAAAACAGGCTGACTGCAACAGCACACTCCGACTGCTAAATGAACATTTTGGATTCTATTTCTATTTGACGGCCGATTGGCGCAGTGGGCAGCGACCCTGCTTTCTGGGTCAAAGGCCGTGAAAATCTTTGTGTGATGAACATGAATGTTTTTCAGTGTCTGGGTGTTTATATGTTTATATTTATTTATATTATTCATAAAAATATTCATCAGTCATCTCAGTACCCATAACACAAGCTACGCTTACTTAACAAAAGCTACGCTTAGATGGCGATGTGTGTATTGTTGTAGTATATTAATTTATTTATTTATTGATGATTTTAATAATAGAAAGATGAATAAATACTTACCTTGCTAAGAGTCTTCGGATACGAGACGCTATTATCCGTAATAGCAGCAAACAGTTCCTCTTCGTCTTCTCCATCAAACGGTGGCTGTCCCACAAGCATTTCATACAACAGCACACCGTATGCCCACCAATCAACAGACTTCCCATAAGGCTGATACAAGATAATTTCCGGAGCGATGTAGTCAGGTGTACCGCAAAAGGTCTTGGTAGTTTTATCACCGGTAATTCCTTCTTTGCACATTCCGAAATCAGCAATTTTAATGTGCCCATCCTGGTCTAAAAGCACGTTGTCAAGCTTCAAGTCGCGGTAGATAATACCGCGGGAATGTAAGAAGAACAAGCCGATCGCTATCTCGGAGGCGTAGAAACTGAAATGATGAATCCATTTAGAAATTTGAGATAAGAAAAATTTTGTCAGGTTAGGACTTGATTTGTGAAAATGTAATAACACATGGTCTTTAACGCCAAAAACACATTTCGTGCGCAGTCGCCGAGACTGCGTTCTGGCATTTAGGTAATTTGCCGCGTAAAAACCTCTTAGGTGTAGGGTTTGATATAACTGGCATATACCTAATATGTTAGTTCACTATCATTTTATTTACTTATTTATGTAGTACCAAATATTAAAAAGAATTTGAAAATGGACAGGACGTGCACAAGGACATTTTATCTTTGGAGAGATTTTTTCCGAATGAGAGTAAAATGAATTAATGTGTAAATACTGAGTAGGTACTTAAATAAATAACTGATACATTTTAGACTTCGAAGACTAGAAATCGTAGTTAGCCGACTAAACTATCCACCAGTCAAAAGTTTTAACTCTGTCAATGGAGACCAAAGTGACGGTTTATGTTACCGAAGCTTTAACTTACACTGCGACCGGTTCCTTGAATTTACCGCACTGCTGGATTTGGAACATCAGATCACCGCCGTTGACGTACTCCATAACGAAGTACAGCCGATCCTGAAGTTAGAAAACTACTTTTATATTTCACTCAACGAAACCGAATCTAGGGGCTATAGGTATCGAGCGGCTTCCTATGACCCATTGCATTCCAGTGCTGGATCGCCATTCCAACCTTGTAATCTCTCTTACAATTCATAAAGTATTAATTTTAATCGAATTCATTCAGCCAATAAAAGCTCGCATTCCCTACACAGTACAGTAGGGTAATCGATACAATATTATTTTTGTGAAGAATTTCCCAGAACCCAAAAATACGAAAGAGTGAATGTAGATCAAAATAAAGTTCCAGAGACATAATAAAACTTATTTCAATAGCGTAGATAAATATAATGAGAAGACTTCTTACCATAAAGAATAAATAGTATAATACCAGTATACAAATTAAATAACGAAGTATAAAAGGTCAAAATTTTGAATTTGTTTATCAAAAAGTCAGTACCTTCTTAAGGAATTTCGTTCGCACTCATACACACTTCAAACCTTAGGTTGTTATTCTCAGTTCTTACTCACCATGGTCTGGAAACAAGAGTGCAGTTGCACAAGGAAGGGTGGTTTGGTGCTGAGTGCAAGCACTCGTTTCTCAACCATAGTGCACTCAACATCGTCGTCCTGTATGATAATGTCCTTCTTCAGGATCTTGATGGCGTACAACTCGTCCGTGCCGCGACGTTCTGCCAGCATTACCTGTACAAAAGATTCGTTTATTCTTTAACTATATAAAGTACATAAAATAGTATTCACTCTTAATGCGCACGCTTAGCTAACCCACTCATATTTTTCCAATGTTTTCTAGGTGTTTCAGTCATAATTTTATTGGATAGAAGCTAGCGTTCCTATGCGGAATTCCATGATGTACAGTGAAAATTAAGCTTAATTTTCAATGCTCCGCTTAAAGCAGGATAATCTGTATGGTGTAATTTATAATTTCTTAGATCCTTATACTCCACACTAAACAGATCTTCGGCAATATACTCTCTACGCACGTTTCGCTCCAACACGGGAGCAACCTCAAGTGATGCTGATTTAACAATTATTCATTAATTGTAAAATCAGATTCTAATACTTTTCGCGGAGCATAGCTTAATTTTCATTGGGCATAATTTTAAATATTTAGCCTGGAGGTCAATGGAGGTCTCGTTAAAGGAGAATATATACATAATTTAAAAATCCATTGATTTTATTTAATAACGTATTTCTCTACTTAGTACCAAAATGAAATAAAATTAAGTATAAAAAGCCCGCGAATGTGAGAATAATTGAACTAAGAGAATGCTGAGTAGGTAGGTACAGCAAGTCAGATAACAGAGAAACAGTCACAGATAATATAAATATAATATTTAATACGTGAAGTATAAACTTTGTACCCAATTTGTTTGCGTTTTTATGAAAATTGTGTGGAAGGAGGAGTAAAAATGTAATGGAGTGTAATATTATATTACAGAATGTAAATATTTTATTTATTTAACTACAAATACATTAAATCAACAAAAAAAAAATTACATACACCGTGTATTAGATGTGTCAAATACATGGTAGTCTGTAAAACGCACGCATGTATATTCTCTTTCAATATTTTATTTATATTATAAATAATTTTTTCCTTGACAAAATCGGTGATTACAGAAATAATAGAAACTCATAAAATTAATGAATTATAATCGGATTACGACCAGTGGGCGACCACAAGTACGTATAAATATAAAACCACATAAAAAATCTTATACCTTTCCGAAAGATCCTTTCCCCAGCACCATGACAAAGTTGAAATCGGACGCTCGGATAACATCAGCTGCTGCCATATTATGAGGCACCTCTCTATCCGGTGGAGGGGGTGGTCGTCGCGCTCCCAAGCTGGTCGCCTTCATCTGGTTCTTTAGCTGAGCCAAGTCCGCACCTTCCTCGGGTACTGGCACATTGTAGAAGTCGCCTTCCTCTTGCGTGAGGAGCTTGAACCACCCGTCGGCCGGCGCTTTCATAACTTCGGAGATGCCGAAAGAAAGAGAACCCATGAAATCATTACGGGATGTGCGATCCCAATCCCAAACCTGAAATATAAAATTTTGTTTAAAAAATACTGAATTGACGCATTATTTTATTTTTTATTTTCCATGGCTAATTCATTGCAATAACTTTTAATGCTTAACTTGCAATAATCCGCGACAAACAAATTTTCACGGTACGGTTTTTATATAGACCATAACTTTTTCGTCTTGACCACATTTGCCCACAGAATTAATACCATACATAAATAACGCTCATTCAGCCTTTTTACATGCAGTGCATTGTGTCAAAAAACAGTGAAAACGTCTTGCGCAAGTATCAATTCACACCCGCAGAACGTTACTAGCTCACAAACTTTTCCCTTTTTATTGTAAATGTTTGGAACATTAGATGTAAAATAATTACTGTCAACTGCTTAATGGAATGTAGGTACTAACAGCTTGTTCGAGAAAACTGCTAAAGTGGAATTATATTTGAAGTTATACTTCTCTAGCGGCGTTAGGAAAAAATCATAGGAGTGAAACTATACGATGTAACGAAATACGCGCTCACTTTTACATGATTTTAACAGGGTGAAGGTAGTTGCGAAACAGAGTGAGAGGGGAATACATCGTACGCCAGCTCACTTTCTACGATTCGCGGGCGATTCTGGTGATATAATTGTATAAAAATCTCAAATTTTATTGTTCAGTGAAACTTGGTGGTCCGATAATGAGATAACTTGATAATGAATTATAGTAAACTTTCAACGCATTATATACTTTTTGCTAAGTAAGATATAATTTTTAAAAAGATTTTTATCTTGTACCAAAGAAGTATGACTTGTATCGCGTGCACATAAGTACACATAAGTTTTTTGATGCTTCAATATAAGCCGGGTTCATGGTTTCTGTATTTGCATTATTATTATTATGTGCATTTGCCATTAAATAATATAGGTTTAAAACCTAATGTTGTTGTTGTTACTACGTATTTTTATGTCAACTTTGTGCAGTTATTCCTGTGAAAGTATTGTTCACAGGGAAAAGTGGCCGATCAAAAGTTTGTTATTATTATGAATACTTCCATACCCATCGGCTTGGAAATTAGACCAGACATCTTTCCATCATTAGTGTCACCGACCGCTCTCTATGCAGAGCATACATGGAGGCAGATATAACATCAACGCACGTGACGCAGGCATGCATGGGTGTGGCAGACAAACGCACAGTCTACCTGGGATCCCCAGCCACATTTCCGCAAGTCCTCAGCAATTTGGGAGGCTAGGCTTTCGGAACGAGCTTAGATGGCTCGGCGTTAATTAAACGGTAAATGGCTCATTGAAGAAGAATACTCTATGGGCTTAGTAAACCGTATTGTATTTGATTTTGTCTTGGTCTTAAACGCTTACCTCAATAAGGAGTCTCCGGTCTTTATCCTCAGGCTTGAGCTCGAAGGTAAGGGTCTCATTCCATTCGGGGTTGAGACAGCTACGAATGGTCTTGGTTTTTTTCTTCACGTTGTCCGAGTCCGGAATCAGCTTCAGCTTCACGTAGGGATCGGACAGCCCGTTAGGATCCATGGGGATCAAGTTGCGGCCTTGTTTTACTGCAATTGATAAAAATAATGTTCTATACATATTATTACATAGCTCGGAGAACTGATGGACGAGGTCCAAAGGAATTACAACATCGGATCTGTAAAGGCAGCGATTGTAAATCCCCGATAAGGTGTGATAAAATCAAACGAGACGCAGCCAGCTGATAGCGCCACTGAACGCCAGTGTTCAAGGCCGCAAAATTTCAATACCTTCGACTACGGATTTATAGTAATAATTAGAACAACCTGGTGGCAAGAGGTAAACCATCGCCTATAAACTGAGCAACACTTCGCAGGGCAATGCCAGAAACATCTACAAAGTGTGCCTGCGTCCAGCATCCTGAGGTCTTAAGTCTTATGTACCTGTAATTACAGTGGCAAACATGACGACGACGGACGATCTCTTTTGTTAGCTATGTGTAGTATTTACCTTCCACGGTGAGCTTGTTGCCATGGCAGGAGACTGCGAGCTGGATGCGGCCGCGTCGCTCGGTGTGGTCGCAGCCGCACAGGTTGGGTACAGACTCCTCGCAGCGTTTGTGCACGTTCATGTCGCATGCTGTAGGGAAGCTGAACTATAGAAAATTTCTATAATAATTTAGACGTCGTGATATTCCATTGCCGTCCATTTTATGTAATCATAAATATTATTAAATACTTGCTTTACTAATTATATTATATATTATAACAAGGCTAGTTGGAAATGTGGTGACTAAGCCGTCGATATGATAACTTTAACTTTTGTTCGTCAACTTTATCCTAAATTCGACACTTATGATAGAAAGCTACGCGGTAACAACCATTAACTGATTTTACATTTAAGGTCAAATTGGGCCGGGTAGTCACACGTGAAAACGTGATTTCAAGTAATTACACTTTTGGTTGTAAATTCTCAAGGTTACTTTTATAAATACTAAATCAAATTTAACGTATATTTAAAATATGTTATTATTTATCTAAATCGAATATTAGTTATATTTTTTATATGATTTACCAGAGTAAACTAGCATATAAAAATTGCCAAATTATTGTAGGGAAAAATTCTTGTAATCACAGAATTCATAATGATTAACCATAATAATATACAACGTGTAAATGAATCCTCCGACAAAGGATATTAAAGTACGGCAACAGGGAATAGGAGAAGTTTAACCCTGTTTATTATACACATACTTTAAATAAAAATTTTAGTAATAATTGCCGGACAAAGCACACGGCCCGGAAAACGGCAAACCGTCGCCTAAAACAAAGTAACACTTCACAGGGCATGCAACTTTCCGCCCTGTGTCCATCAATTTGAGGCGTAGGTGTTAAGCCTCATGTGAAGTGTGTGGATGTAACTGTACTTTCAGGAATAGGGCCTTGCAGAACAAAACAGTAAAGCTATTAACCTTAAATTAAGATTTGAATCAACTAATTATGACTCTAATTATTTTGCATACTTACGTTTTACCTTACCTCAATACGTATCAGTTAATTGCATTATCTAAATAAATACACTGCAGAGAAGGAAAAAAGATTTGATTTGAAAGTTAAAGATAAAGTTAACGAACTACAAAAGTTACAGCGCAAAACAAAAAGCCCGTCTGCAAACTGTTTCGTCCAAAGCGAATACTAATTAAAAGTTTAACAACAAGATGTTACAGAAACTAAACTATTATTTAGCAACAGAGATTAAGTGAGTAGCAGTTCATGCGAAGAAGCAGTAAAAGTTACAAGCAAACAAGCAGCTACGAGAGGGATTGCAAACTAAAAAAACGTTTCGCGCACTACATGGCCTCGATTTAGTGGCGTAGCTCAAAAATTTTAATCGATTAACAGTTTTTTTATTAAAAAATGACGTTTCTATTACGCTCTGAGTTCTGACATTTGTAAGGAAGTAAAACAAAACACTGAAAAACAATTCGTTAGATATGTTACGTAATTAGGCCCTAAAATTACTGATAGGTTATACTGATAATCGCGTGCCACATCATCTAAATGAAGTTTAGCGGTTAGCGTGCGAAAAGCTTTTTCATTTTATAGGGCTTCGTTTGGTATTAGGTAGCCTAGTACAGCCCGAACCTGCCCAATCTTTTGGGTGGTCGGCGATTGGATGCTCGTTTGACAAGACTTAAATTTGCATGTGCCCGAAGAAACTTTGTTTCCCTCGCAAAATGGAAAATATGAGTTCTCTGTCTTTATTCACCAGTTCCAGAATTTGTGTACATGGTGTTCCAGGAGATCTTTTGCATTCTGTTATTTTTTGAAGGAAGTCTAGCTGGCTCTGTTTGAGAACCCAGTTTCACAACCACATAAAATAGTACACCAGACGATCTCACCTTAGCTCGAGCTGCAAAAAGACAGCTAGTATCTGGGCCCTATTCTCTGTTAAGAAAAAAAAATCTATTGACTATTGTAGTATTGTTATTCGTAAGACAATGCTTTAGAACAACCGCGCTTGCAAGGTAAAAATCTGTAAGTAGTAGTATGATTTCAAGAATTTTACTATACTATACTACTATTTTTACTATTTTTAATACCGTGCGATGCAATGCGAGAGTGCAAATCTTATTGCAAATTCGGAACCACAATCTTGCGAGTGCGGCTTGTGGGGGCTGCAAGAAACCATTCTAAATTGTGTCCGTCGTCTACTTAAGTATCCCGTGTCCTTTGACTCTGATAATTTTCGAGGTATGGCAAGGTATTGCGAGAGGAGGCAAGGACGTTGGCCAGACTATCACACTCGCCTTGTGTTGCCTTAAGAAAAGTTGTTGCAGTCGTAGCCGCGTACTGAGCGAGCACCCTAACTCGACAAGCAAAACTGTTAACAAGTAAAAAGAGGTAGATAGCTTTTACCTACTTTTAAAAAAGCGCCCCGAGCTAATGTTCCTACTTTGATGCTGCATTACTAACTTAACTTGCATACATAAATTTGTTCATGCAAGTGAGTGATGGCGGAAAAATCGCCGTCCCTGACAGATCACTGACTGCGCTGACACTGGCATAACTAAATAGTCCATAAAGCTGCTTTCCTGGTTTCAGTGAGTCGGAAAATTAATTGAATATCGAAACCGGATAAAGTCAAGATACGGCTCGATACCCATTAATTCATTTCCGTGCAGGTGGGAGCCGAGCGTTTTCTAAATCCAATTCTAAATTGGCTTGCCTTTTTCAATTCGAACCAATTTCATCAATTTGCTCATCGGGGCTCAAGGGAATTTGCATTTTTTACAACTGTATGTACTTACTTATGACCTCGCTTCACCGGAGTCTTATGAATGTTACTTTGGCTAAATAGCACTTTTATAATCCCCTTAATTATGAATTCAAGAAAGTTGTAACTTCGAATGCACACGTATCATGGAAATATGAAACATTTTTCTGGGAGTGCTGCACTGAAGTCATTCTAATAGGTGCCGGGGTGAATACAGGGTAATTTTTCGTACCGGCGGGGGTAGATTTTGGAAATAGTTACGGTTTCATTCGTAAAAAAGTTCGGTTCACATGTTCAATATTTGAGTTCCTTAACAAGGACAAAAATTCAGTAATCGGTTTATGAGAAGTTTTCGTTACCGGTTATTAGGTTCACTGATCGCTTGTATTCGATTTCGCACTTTCTGAATGAAACCGAAATCACATAACCTGAATAAATATCGGTTATTCCAAAAGCGGTTTAAAGCCGTTGTGGGTACCTTATGCAACCATTCTATAAAATATCCGACAAATGCGGCATATGGTTATGGTTGCGATCAGGGAGGGTCCTTATTCATATGACATTTAAATCGTAACCCCTAAAAGCGCTTTGTGACTTTTCAAAGCCAAATTTGACAGTTGATAGAAAAAGAGTTACCATTTAAGAGTCATAATTATATGATACACATATCAACAGTATTATTATATTAAGTAAACACTTTTTGTGATTATTTTTGAATTATTATATTTTGACTCTCTACACCGATACATAATTGAAATCTACATTTATCATTCATAAAGTTTTTGCCCTTTTCGCGCGAGAAATAATGCCTTAAAGTTTTTGGCTGACCGTATCTACGGGCAGCTGGTTTAAATATGTAACAGGGAATGCCAAAGCTAACTTTGTTAAATAAGTATCGAATTGATTTTTTATTATTATTATTATTAATTATTACATAAAGTTTCCAAAAAAAATAAAAAAATACTTATAGCTAGCATCAGAAAACCACGCAGGTTTGTAATATATGCTAACAGAGAATTAAATCTAGGTACGTTACTACAGAACATTATTGCCAGTTCACCATGTTGTGTATAAAAATGATCACAAGTTACTTAAAAAGAAGGACTTCAGTTTTTTCTTAATATTACGAGGATTAATATTGTCTCGTACATCAGTGGGTAATTCATTAATAAGGCGAGGAACTAGGTAAACGTTCGTGCGCTCGCCATACCTATTGATGAGCGAGCACCCTAACTCGACAAGCAAAACTTCTTCTGATTCTGATCCAGAACAGTCTGAAGCAATACGCCCTAAGTGTTTTAGTGAATTTACTTCTTTATCGTATACTTGATTGATTGAAAAAATATTCCATTACTTAAAGGAAAGCAAATGTGAACGAATGGAATGACTTTTTGAAAGGCTATTTTAGTAATAGAGATGTAAAATGAGCGATTTATTATTCATTACTCATTTAGGTTATTACAGAAATCAAAATTATAATTGTTCTAATTTCTATTAGAAGTAAGAAATTAAACATGATAAAATATATGTTAATACTCAAATAATTGTTGACTAGGGTAACCAGGGTACAGTAACACATGCGTAATTAGTATATAATGGGTCAACTTGTTTGTATGCTCATTGAGAGTAGCGGCGTGCAAGCAAAGACGAGCCGGTCTAACGCAGGAATCGCGAACAGAGGGGGACCCCTCACTCCTATGCACGGCATCCATTCGTTACTCTATCAGGCGGCTGAGTTGATACACTATATACTCATTAAACTAGGCCAGTAATGTGCAGACAACTACCTACGACATTATAGAGTGGCACTTGGCAATCCCCGTGGCAGCAATCCAGTTTCCTCTACGGGGTAACTCGAGGGGCTAGGCCTCTCGCAGACCTATCCAGCAAAATTTTGTACCTCCGCACTTATATCCCTGTTGGGCGAGACCGTGGAGCATTGCGCCACAATGGTCGCAAAAAGTCGGAGTGATAAACGTCCACTTGTTCCATTTGTGGGGAGCGTACGCGGCCTTTAGAATAAACCACCAGTTTAACATTATTAAGAGTCCGAAAACATTTAAGTTATCGATGGAGAACATCGTAATTATCCTGAATTACCCGTTGATGATCAACTGCCAAATTCAAACATAATAAAGAACGCAATTAAGCTAAAGGTAAACACATCGGCAAAATTGGCGGAATTTATAAATTACACCTACATCGTGTTAAATTTTACCGAACTCTCTCTCACATAGATATAAAAAACGATATAGTTGGAATTATACTATGACATAGTATAATTCCAGAACGCTATTAATCTACGTTGTCAAATTGCAAAGTTTATACCGAGATGACAGCTTAGCATCTGCCAGCAAAGTTAGGCTAGGTATTTTTGGCGGATTTTTGTGCTGTAAATGTGGATATCTTTACAGCACAAAAATCCCCCCATGAGTTCATTCAAATCAAAATTCATTCGTTTAAAGTAGGCCATTTTTTATTTTTCCTTCTGTCCGTAGTGACTTTACTACTCTATTTAGAGTTTAGCCTATTTCGCTAATTATGACGGTGTCTACACCAAAACATTAGATATTAAGAAAACGCAAGAAAACTATCACCAAAAACCAAGCTGTAAAGAAAGATTAAAAAGTATCTAATAAGCAGTGGCATTTGAATTCAAAGCTTAACCTTAAATCCTACAAAAAAACACAAAGATAAGAAGATCAAGAATACATATTAGCACAAAAAATATTGAAAACAATTACCAAGCTGTAAAGAAATGTAATAAATAGAGAATGTAATAAACAGCACGCGTTAGAATTAGAAGCGATACCTCAAATCCTTAAAAACACTAAGATCATAAGAGTAAAAACACATATTAGCACAAAAACCATTAAAAACAATTACCAAGCTGTAAAGAAATGTAATAAATAAAGAATGTAATAAGCAGCACACGTTAGAATTAGAAGCGATATCTCAAATCTTCAAAAACACTACGATGATAAGATTAAGAACACATATTAGCACAAAACCATAGAAAAACATCCACCAAGCTGTAAGGAAACGTAAAAAAGAGTGAAATAAGCTGTACAAGTGGAAGCGTTGCTCTGAAGCCCGAAGTCCAAAGTGCGCTGTACCTTGACATTTGAGGCCCTGGTGGATTAGTCCGTAGAGGAGAGAACCGCAGTGGTCGCAGAAGGTCGGCGAGGAATATGTGTAGTTTTTGAAGTTGTGACGAGTACGAGTGTCCTGTTTTAAGAAATTGTGATATTAAGAAGAACCAAATACTACTTAACTTAATCAACGTACTTATATATATGACTTGATGTATTGCTATTTTAAACTTGAACTTCTTGCCATTAAAATATTTTTTGTTTTGTGCGCTGTGGGTTTATAAGTGTGGAGTCCTGGGTTCGATCCCCGGTAAGGTCAATTTGGGAATTCATAACTCCTGAGTTTTCTCTGGTCTGGCTGGTTCCTAAGCCTCCCACGCTTAGGCCGCAGCTAGTTACCGCTCTACGGATAAATACATGCCACCGAGTGCTTTAACGTTCCAGTAGGATGCCGCATAGATACCAATTATGGTTAGGGTTAAAAATAGCGCTAATTCTTTGTCAGGTTAGCCCGTTGCCATTTTAGACTGCATCATCAATAATCGGGTGGAGATTGCAGTCAAAGGCTAACATATAGTGGTTTAAAAAAATTGTGTATAGGTTTTGAGATTTAAATATTATTCATTACTAGGTTCTGTTCGCGACTTCGTTTGCGTGAAAATTTAAGTTATCGACGGAGAACATCGTAATTATCCTGAATTACCAGTTGATCATGTGCCAAATTCAAACGTTATAAAGAACGCAATTTAGCTAGAGGTGCACACATGGGCAAAATTGGCGGAATTTACAACTTCTTAAGGAGTCGGCTAAATAAAAGGTAGCCTATGTTCTTTTCCATGTCAAAGGCCACATGCATGCCAAATTTCATCCAAATCCGTTCAGCCGCATTGCGTGTTTGTGTAACAAACATCCGCACTTTTACATTTATAATATTAGTAGGATAGTAGGATTAAAACACATTTACCAAAGTTGGTCCACAAAGTTGTGGTGGACGATGTTTCGTTAAATAGTTCAGATTTATGCGCCAAATTGTTACGGGGGAAGTTATTAATCATAGCCTTTAACAAGGGACCTGACAGCCGTTTTAGGAAAATGGGGACGCATCAGTTTTACTACGTAGCGATATATCAGGTTTGTTTTTGGGGACAAATAATGTTTTTACTCTTTATTTGTATACTACACAATTAATATCTACAAAAAAAAACACGTGTGAGCCGTCGCGGGACGCCTGGCAGATGTGAAACATCGAATAGCTTCGAAGCAGTCGAAACCAGCTTCGCATCCCACTTCATCGTACTGCTGCGTTTAGGGGCTCGTTCACGTACTCCGCCACGAAGTGTTGGAATAATGTTCCTCCGCCAATCAAGAACTTTAAAAGTAAGTTTGGATTTAAGAACCAAATTAAACAATATTTATTGGACAAACAGGTGGAATTCCAAGAACATGTGGCGGAGTCATCTTTTCTCTAGAGACAGTCTGTAAACTTTACTATACTTTACTTTACCACTTACGTTTTTATTTTCAAGTTTATATAAATATATGTTACTTTAATTTATTATTATTACTAGCTGTTGCCCGCGACTTCGTCTCCGTTTGATTTTGTTTTTAAAGTATTCAGTATCGCTAAGCCTTAAATGAGTATAGTTGTATATACATATAACATGTGACTGTTAATTAATTATAGACAAATAATTTGCAATAAAATAAAATTGTGACTTTACTTAAAGATCTAAGCTATCCTATCTCTTAAGTTGGACCAGACTGCTCACGGTGTGCCAATTTAATTTAAAATCGGTTCAGTAGTTCAGGAGTCCATCGCGGACAAACATCGTGACAGGAGATTTATATATATTAAGATAGTTGTGGATTTATTTAGTTAGTTTTTTTTTTTAAACTAAGCTTAAAATGTGGTCAGTGGATGGCTACGTATTTCCGTGGTGTTTACCTGGTACAAGGTGCCAACTGGTAATCAGCGCTGTTTGCTCCCACTGGCGCATGCAGCACAATGCTGAGCTGGCACCTTTTTTCTAGGTTGTGCCACACATAACATATGTGGTGTTGTGAATATTGTAATGTGTGGCGCAATGTAAAAAAATAAATGTTTCTTTCTTTCTTTCTAAATTGTTTTCTGTAAGTTATTGTAGATATTGCATAATGAAAATATGATGCATTACAAATTTGTTCTGCAAATAAAAATAAAAATAACTAAATGAATAACCACTCCTTTTTGTAAGTTGGTTAATAATAACTGTTTTATTACAACATTAATATTAATTTTTATTGTTACAGACGAAATACAAAACATCAATAATAGAGCGTGGCGATGCGTCGCCACGGCCTGTGTCGCCACGCCAAAAATCAGGTATCCTCGGCCTATAGATGTTTCCCATCAAATGTGTGAGCTACATAAAGTTAGCCCTTGACTGCAATCACACCTGGTAAGTGATGAGACAGTCTAAGATATAGACGTTGCTAACCTGTTAGGGAGTACGGTAGTCATACCCCTAATCGGTATCTACGCGGCATCGTACCGGAACTCTAAATCGCTTAGTGGCACTTCTGTCTTTCTGTTGGTAGGGCGGTAACTAGCCACGGCCAAAGCCTCCTACCAGACAATACCAAGACATCGTGTTGAAGGGAGGCTGGACTCATGCGGCAAAGGTCATCATCATCACCTCAACCAATTGACGTCCACTGCTGGACATAGGTATTTTGTAGGGAGTTTCAATGCACGGTGCTGGGCCGCTTGCCTCCAACGGCTCCCAGCTACTCGCCTGATGTCATCTGTCCACCTCGTTGGGGACCGACCTACGCTGCGTTTACCGGTGCGGGGTCGCCATTCCAGCACCTTAAGAACCCAACGTCCATCGGTTCTCCGAGCTATGTGCCCCGCCCATTGCCACTTCAGACTCGCTGAGCTATGTCGGTAACTCTAGTTCTTCTACGGATCGCCTCATTTCTGATTTGATCACGTAGAGATTTAATCTCATTTCTGATTTGACTCCTAACATAGCTCTCTCCATCGCCCGCTGAGAGACTCTGAGCCTCCTTATGAGGCCCATAGTTAGCGACCATGACTCTGATCCGTAAATCATCACTGGCAACACGCACTGTTCGGAGACTTTAGTCTTCAGACACTGGGGGATTTTAGACGAGAAGATGTCACGCAGACGAGAATATGTCACGCCACAAACACGTGGCAAAGGTCAGGTGTTTGAAATTCCTCACAAACAACTTATGCCCAGCAGTGGACTTCTCTCGGTTGAGATGATGATCATGATGATATTTATTATTAAACTTGGCAAATAAGTTTGTTGTGGGCTTCTTCTTAGACCAGAACGCGTTTAGAACCCTCGTAGCTTTAGTTTTGAGTTTACGAATATGGTTTTCGCCATCATCTCACTACCGTGTAATTATCATGTAATGTACGCATCAAAAGTGCCACCTATGTGCCTATTTGAATAAAGATATTTTTGACTTTGACTTTGACTTTGACTTTGAATAGTACAAATTAAGGAAAAGTTAAATAATAATCTCAAATCTCCCCAACTGTCTTTAAACTAAAATTGGGTACCACAAGAAAACTTATGCCTGTTTTTACAAAACCTAGGAATCGCCTTAATCGAATGCTGAATGTATTATGCGATATCTATAAAAAAAAAACGTTTTACCAACTCTTAGGTGATAACTATTGGTCAAAGGTAGATGTATGCCTAGGAATATCCTTAGGTTAGGCGTTACTTATTTATGTATTGCCTTGTTTGTCGTAAGTGAATGCCCTTTGTATTAGTTAGGTAAAAGATACAAAATATTATCAAAGAAAATATTACCAAGAGCTGTCTTAAAAATTCGTATCAAATAAAACTTTGTAAATTACGTTCATCTAAAAGGAAGTTTTTATGGATCTGATAAAATTCGGTTTCGACAGGCATTTCCTTTAGTTGACAAGATAACATGATTTTCTTACATTTTCATTTTAGAAAGCATTTACCATAGACCTATCGAAATTATAACCCTTTCATAAAATGTTGATGTAAAGGAATTGGTTTTTTTTTTTTTTTTTTTTTTTTTTTTAATATTTATAGACGAGCGCTTGACTGCAATCACACCTGATGGTAAGCGATGATGCAGCCTAAGGTGGAGCGCGCTTGCCTAGAAGATGCCTATTCACT